>NW_015545562.1:1200422-1228820 GCF_001515605.1 Sinocyclocheilus anshuiensis | reverse complement strand
AATATTTGTTGTTGGACATTAAATGTGTCTTTTGTAGAATTTTAAACCTACATATAAGTGTATTTTAAACCTACATG
Organism: Sinocyclocheilus anshuiensis; assembly: GCF_001515605.1. Taxonomy (NCBI): domain Eukaryota; kingdom Metazoa; phylum Chordata; class Actinopteri; order Cypriniformes; family Cyprinidae; genus Sinocyclocheilus; species Sinocyclocheilus anshuiensis. The sequence goes on along the minus strand of NW_015545562.1, from coordinate 1,228,743 downwards.
TAAGTGAACTATTGTAATAGGTTAATCAAATGTAAGCTATAGTACAGGACTAATTACTAAGCTCAAATGAGTTCATGTGTGTTTCTTATAGCAGTTAAAATATAGTCATTTTCTTTATTATTTATTTTCATTTTTAATTCAGTGATTTTAACTTTTAATTTAGTTATTTTAATGCTTTAAAGAGCAATTTTAGATTGTAATGTTCCAATGTTCTGCTATCTGTTCTGCAAACTATAAAAGGTACAGCTGTCATAAAACCAGAGAGAAAGGCTGCATGGCTAGAAACTGTAAAAAAAATAAATAAATAAAAATAAAACATCAACTAATACCATGTGAGACAGTGGTAATATCATTGTGTTCCTATTGGTCAGTGTTAAAGGAGCTCAGCTTAGCCTGACAGTTAGCCTGCTTTAGACCAGGTCAGTTTCCCAGCATAAGTTGCCACAGTGACTAAGCTTGATCTAGGCCTATGTTAAATTTGCTTTATGGAACCAAATCATTTGACAATGAGTCAGACTAACTGAAATAAGCCTGGCTTATTTGGTTAACTTGTTTTATGAAACAGGCCTCGAGGCATTAAAAGTGATCATATTTTCTCCATTGCATCGAATTGCATTGTGTTGAATCGAATCGAAATCGGATCGCACTGCATCGTAACAGGAATGAATCGTATCGCATCGCATCGCATCAGTAGCTGCTTCATATGTATCTTTAATGTATCGTATCGTTGGCTATGCATCGAGATGCGTATCGTATCGGCCTGAGTCATGAGATGCACATCCGTAGTACCTATCCATCACTCTGCGATATGTCCTTATTCTGAGGAGATAAAACAAACTACAAGCAATAACTTTACCTTTCTGGAAAGCCACCAGTTACAGTTAAATCATCAACATTGACACAAAAGACCTATCAAATGTGTATGTGCATCTTGGTCTACGATAAACTAGTCCATCACCTTTATGGTCCACATTCCTGGCGCTGGGTCTTTGAGGTTGAGGACTTTGGCAGAGTTAGGGATGTGAAGGAGCTCAGACAGACCCTCCTTAATCCCGATAAGTTTTCCTAGAAGCAAAAGAAGTGCATGCTTCAGTTCTATATCAGTCTACACTATGTGTTAGTTCTAGGAATACTGTAATCAGACAATGTTCTCCTTACCCTGAGAATTTTGGATCTCAATATTTGGTGCAGGGCCGCTTAAAGCAACAGTCACTTCCTTCAGGCTAGGGTCAAATGGGATCTGCCAAGTGTTTGAAAGCCCATTTTGATGATCAGTCGAGAGCAAGTGAACCTTAGAAGACTGCACTGCCTCCTCTACCCATTTCAACACCTGCAGTCAAAAGATTTTTAGCAAAAATTAGCAAAGTCCATCAAAATGATTGATGGATATATAATGTGTGTGTGTGTATGTATGTATGTATAATATGTATATGTATGTATATATATATATATATATATAAGATCATCAAGAATAACAAAAGGTTAAGCTTAGAGAAACTTAAACCTATAGCAAAGGGCTAGAAATATAAAAAGGGAAGAGGAAGAGATTTGAAAATTACTGTACATTTTGAGAAGCTGTGTTTTGATGGACATTTGAAATTACAACCTCAAATAAAAACTATTTTTTGTCTTCTCAAATATTTTAGTTTGCGTTTGATACTAACATCAAAATTCTGAGGCAGCAGCAATTTGACCGCATATGAAGATTGATAGGAATTTCTTGGAACATCTAAAAAGAGCGAACTCTTCTAAATCCTTGGTTTTCAGAGAGCTATAAAACAGAATCCTGGACTTATGTCCATGTTACCGTGCTCAAATAAAGTACAGCCTTCAACCGAGAGCATACTGCATCACTGCACCTCAAGCATTTCCATCATCATTTCCAGTCTTTCTATTAATTTGCTCACTCTGTCATCATACATGGGGTGATGTAGTCTAGTGGATAAAAATCTGGGCTTGTAATCAAGCTAGGATATGAAGACATTTCATTATTATTTCATTATTAGTCCTTGGACATACAGTATATAACAGCAGCAGTGTGGTACTGTCTGAAAGTTAACATAAAGAAACTGTAGAATGATATTCTTTGGGTCAAACAAGTAGCACCAAATAATCTTACCTCATTGACTTGTTTCTTGTCCAGATGGAAAACCTGTCCTGAGCTGGTCGAGGCGATCTCCTCATACACCTTATAGCCTATATGTGATCGGTCATCACAGTCACCAGTCAACACAAAAACCACCTGCCCACACACATACATAATGATCATTATTGGTATTCCGGTACACAATTCTAAATGTCCAGATAAATTTTCATCACATTGATTTCATTCATTTAATTGCTTTTATCCAAAGCGACTTTGCAAAAAAAAAAAAGAAGTGCTGCATTATAACAATGTTCACGCTAGCACTGCATGTAAGGCATCATTTACAGATCAAAACATGGCGGATCTTTTATTAATGCTACTAAAGTGTTGCTGGAAATAGGTTGTTTGCACATGACGTCACCGATGTCGCGCGAAATGCAGCTGGAGGGCAGGAAGTGATTTTTCTCTCACGATAAAAGCTCCTTGTGGTTTCTCGGTTTGGTCGATTTGAGCATCCATAAACAACGCAAAACACAGCCATTTTGAGTTTTGTTAGTGATTTCTATGGAGAAAAATCACTTCCTGCCCTCCAGCTGCATTTCGCGCGTCATCAGAATCACGTGATTGCAAACAACCTATTGAGTGAATGATTTAATTACCTGTGACTGTTTCTGCTGAATGAGCTGAAGAACGTCGTGAGTCAACTTGTAGTCTTTTGATCGGGCATCTGTAAACACGTAAATGTAGGACCCTGGTAGAGAGATTTCAAGGGCAATCTTGATTGCTCCAATGCTCATCTCTGGACAATCTCCTCCTCCCTTAAAAAAACAAAATTATTTGTCATTAAACAGTGTTCATTATATGAAAAACACACAGAAAGCTGGCTGTTGCTTTATTTCTTTTCTCTAATGCTAGAAGATGCAAAGCATGATTTTATTGGTATACACTACCATTCAAAAGTTTCGGAACGGTAAGCTATTTAAATGCTTATAAAATAAGTCTCTTATGCTCAAAAAAAAAAATATATATTTTATCCTTACGATATTTTAAAATGTAATTTATTACTATGATGACAAAGCTGAATTTTCAGCAGCCATTACTCTGGTCTTCAGTCTCACATGATCTTTCAAATATCCTTCTAGTATGCTGATTTGGTGCTCAAGAAACATTTCTTATATTATTGTCGATGCTGAAAACAGTTGTGCTGCTTATTTAAGACATTATAAATGTCTTTATATTTTTTACTGGCACTCTTTACATTCATACATTTTGGCAGATACTTTCATCTAAAGCAACTTACATTACATTCAAAGTATATATTTTGTCAGTTTATATTTTTGTCATTCCCTGGGGATTGAAGCCAAAACCTTGATGTTGCTAGCACCATGCTCAACTGTTTTAGCTACAGCATTTCCTCTTACCCCTGGCTTGCTCACTGTCTATTTTTCTTTGCTTTTCCATTTATCTTCTTTATTTATCTCCTCTTTTCAGTCCAGCTGCTTTGGAACTTTGGAAAAATGCTACACAAATAAATCAAGATAAATTGAAATAAATATGAGCACAACTGTCAATGGAACATCCAGATTCCTCAAAGGCAGATATTTATCTTAATTGCACAAAGTTGGAAAGGGCAACGAGCTGGTCAGTAGATTTGGCCTAATCAAGAAAGTAGAAATGTACGGCATGCTGTAAAGCCTGCCATGGGAGTCAGTCATGCCTGCAACTGATGTTGACCTTGGAATGAAACATGGAGCACAATCTTGGACCCAAATGGATGACTTCCAAGAGTTCTGTTAGATATGTACCTTCCTTTAAACTGACATGTATAAAAGTAAACCGTTTTCTAATGTTTGTGTACATCAGAGTATCTTGTGATATAGGTATGTCTGTCTCTTCTCACATGGAGGGCAAAATGTCTTGTCTTCATTATGCATTCCAGGGGGCACGTGTCTGAATGAAACATCTGGAAGCAAGTGGTCTTTGCTTCTCTATTCTTTACACAAACACACACATACAACAGTGGATAGCAAACCCAAACATCAAACAGAGGAAAGATTGTAGGAAAGGTTAAGAATGTACTCAGAATGTACTCTTGTAGTTCATTTCCAGTGGCAGGTTGTTCTCTGGACACTGGAAAAGACATTACCAGTGATTTGAATAATTTATCCCTTTCAAGTCAAACACACACTTACAATGAGCTCCAAACAAACTAGACCAAATCCTGCTCTGCTTGAACTTCTGCCTCCGAGACAAAAAAAACAAAAAAAACATTCTTTGTGCCAATACAGAATTGTACTTAATCAGTGTGTCTGCATTTTCCCTGCTTTGGCCCAAACAGCTGGGACAGATGCTGAGAGTGAGAAACACACAGAGGACACTTCATTCTGAAGACGCCGGTTTCTTAATGAGGTGTCCAAGTGAAACTGTTAACATGGCAAATCACCACCAGTGAAAATAATCTGTCATTTGCTAGATTTGCAATAAATACAAATTTGTATACATTTTAACGTCCAAGAATCTGCTTTTTATTTCAGTAGCCCATTTCTGTAACAAAAAAGCAGCATTGCAAAAAAAAGAAAAAAAAATTAAGCATGATATTACAAAGACTACATAATTGGACTAATTAATTAAATTAATAATTGGTGTTGGTATTGTTATTGTACTAGGGGATTTTACATAAAAACCGTAAAGATTCATTTTTAAAAATTTCTTACAATTAAAAACTAGGGTTGTCAATAAAATCACAACTACTCTGAAGACTTCCAGCCAGTATTTAGAAAATATTATAAAACAATAAGTGAAATAGAGTTTGTTAAATATGTTGAAAATGATTGCATTAAAGATATTTAATAGTAATATAAATGAATTAATATTAATTAATATTAATGTTAACTTTGACAGTGCTAAAAATACATTGCTAAATTGTAAAATCTAAATCATCTGGATACCCAAGGTGCATTGCTTTCAAATCACAAAGGTGCTCATTCAAATCATCATACCTGCTAGATATACTGCAATACAAGCCAAAGATACTATCCCATGGGTGCAAAGACTCGTTTTTCATAGGAAATATATAACTTAAGAACATTTTAGCAGAGTGACTGTTCTCTGGCTGTTAAGACTCTGAGCACATTTTTGGACTGAATATGGATTCAAATAGACCTGTGATCAAATATGTCAACAAACCTAATGTGAAGCACATGAGCTCACCTGGACGTAAAGCTCCCGCAGCTCATCCTGGAACTTCTTTGGGTCTGTTGTTATTGTAATGGGTCCAATCTCTGCAGAAAACAACAAGTGCCATTAGAGGCAAAAATAAGCTGTTGGAATACGGTAAATGACCTCGTAGATTGAAAGATTAGAATGGGTTTTGTTTTGTCCACTCAGATGCCAAATATTTATGCTGTCAGCCAGTGGCGGATGTATAGGATCAAGGGTCACAGTTGAACTAGGATGACAGGGAGCTTGCTGTTTAGTGCCAGGAGGTTTTCTGAGCCCTAGAAACCAAGAGTGTTTTTTTTTTCATTTGAACCTTCTATTACATTAAGTTGTGTATATTGTGCCTTTATTTCGAGCAACAGGGTCAGAATAAGGTACAGACACACCATATTTCAGTAAATCAGACAAGGCAATATTACAATTTAAATTTAAATTTGTTTAATTGTGCAGCCCAAGTATTGCATTAATTAGCATAGCATGCTGTGGTAAGTAAACCTGCTGGGTCTAACCGGCAGTGGCTCTGTCCTAAAAAACAGCCTGTTCTCATTATGTTCCCATCAGCTGTTCTCCTTCATAATAGGAAAGACCTTATAACTCAGGTATGCTCTTCTGTCAGCGGCAGGAGAGTCTGGCGTGAGGTCATTGTGCTGCGGTTGCCTGTGTCAGTGTGCATGGGCCAATGACATCATGTGCCGTTTCTGAAGCCATGTTGTCTCTGCTTTCCAGCTTTCTTTCTTTGTTCAAGGTTTGATGAGCTGTAAAACTGTTAAACATGTTCTTTCTTTCCAAGGAAGCATACAAGATAACTATAGTAGTGCCAAGTCAACACATTGTACCAAACGTAACAACTCAAACACTCCATTCATACACACTGCAATCAGACACAGATTTAATACAAACAAAATAGTCACATTATCATGATTATTTTGTTAATAGGAGGGAGAACTTCAAACAACTAGCCTATAAAAGTGAAATTTTTTCCAAACCACTAAGCAAATACATCCTCTTTGAACCAATTCAAAAGTCAGGAAGTACAGTAGCATCCAAAACCTACAAATTTCTTGACACCAAAAATTATAGGGGCTGCGCAAGAGAGACTCTGAGATCCTTTTGATGCATTCCCCATATCTAAAGTGCCTCTGAAGTGTATTTTGTTTTGCATATATTACCATCTTCAGAAAATAAATATTTATAACTGATTTTCTATGGTTTGCTTTCAGTTTATGTGAACAAAGAAAAACTTTATGGTCTAACGTAAGTTCTTGAAAACACTGTACAAACAAATGCTTGCAGAACTGTAAAATCTTCCTCAAGAGACATTCAGATTCAGAGCGTTGATATTTTGGCACTATAGAAAACAACTTGAAGTGCAGAAAAAGAACATTTAGGTGATCAAAGCTCAAACTGTGTTTAACAAGATAGTAATTTTGACTGCTCTGCATGCTGAACTGGCTTCAAGTGAATGCTTTCATGAATGGAAAAGTTTACAAAGTCCTGGGACATTTCTCTCGATTAAGGGGTTTTATCTTAGAAGCCTGGAAGCTGGTTGTCTTTACCTCTCCTTTGACCTAAAAGTGGCATCACAGTTAAGGGAAGCTGGGGCAAAGTGCACATGGAAACATTAAAAACGGGGGAAATGGTGAAGTGCTGCGAGGTTAAATGCCAGTTGCATTAGAACAACTTTGAAAAGGAGAAAAAAATAATGATAATCAAATTGGAAGACATTTAGGAGAAAGACAGACAACAGATGATGAACTTATATGATTATGGTGAATAAAAGCATAAAAACCTTATAGAAGAAAATGAACGATAATAAAAGAGGAAGCAAGTGATTTATTTGAGCTATCTGGTTTTAAGTCAGCTTAGATCATTGAAGGAAAGTCACAGTGTTTTCTCATGAACATAGACATATGCTTGCAGTCAGCACTGAATAATGACGACATATCTTTTAAAACACTAAGTATTTGAAACCATTCAAGGGGTCATACAATGAGGATTCACATTTTCCATGATCATTTGAGGAAAAATTTTACTCTACTATGAAAACATAGAAAGCTCCATAAGTTTAAATTTTATAATGTCCTTCTCAATTAAAAAAATCAGCATTTATTGAAAGTAACAAAACAGCTCTGCAACTTTCTGACCTTAGACAGATACATTTGAACATCTGAAAAGCAAGACTCAAGAGAAATGTCTCAAGAAGAGAGGCTATTAAACTAACATTTCCAGAAATGCTATCTCTATGCCCCCTGCCTTCCATTATTATTATTATTAAAAGCCCATTTTCAAAAATAAGTTGTTCTCTTCACTAAAGGCCAAATCACTTCAGCTTGTCTGTCTAAATTAAGAATTAAGGAACAATCTTAAAAAGAGATGGATGGAGCCTGGGAAACCACTGTGGAAGTTAAGTTACTAACCTTCCACCACATCTCTCCTGCCAAAGACCAAAGAGTTTATATAGACGTGGAAGTAATCATATTAGCAGCCCTGAACATTTGTTTTCATCCCTTTTATTCCAGCAATCAGGAGGTTCTGAATCAAACTCACTATGTACTATGCAAATGAACGATTAAGAGCATCAGATGCCGTTTATGCTCCAGGGATAAACATGTTGTATTTATTACAGGGCACTGTCCACAATGACAATACAATGATGCCAGTGTAGATAGCAGAAATGACTGTTTCATTGCTGTGGCACTTTTATGAGATCACCCTCTTTTTTCAATATGTTTTAAATGTTGTTCATATAGAAGTTTTAAGTAGAAATTTCCAACAACAGCTACAATGGATTCTTCCTCCTTTACGTGTCTTTCCACTGGTAGATCCAAGATGGACATTTTATGACCATGTTTAAAATTGTAGGTATAGCAATCAAGTCCAAGAATAACCAAATAACATAACGAATACACTAAATTACTAACAGAATTAACATCATGAACTATTAAACATGTGGAGGAAATAACAGCAATAAAATGTATTAAAACATCTGCTGACAGCAAATATGTTGCACAGACTCCTCTAGGAACAGAAATATTTGACTGATGCAGGATAATCACTTCAATTACTTCAGCATAGTGCCAGGAAACTACCAAAACAGTAAGCCTTTGTAAGAAAGGAAGAAAAAAAAAGATGACTGATGAAAAAGAACAGTTCAATGAGCCAGGGCCAACTTCTGGCAGGGTCAACTTCACCACAACCAATGTTCAGGATAGAATCACAACTCTCCACACTCGTTGTGCCATAAAGGTGACAGAGAAACATGGAGTGACATGAAAAGAAAAGCGGGATGTGTCCCAAACAATATGAGAAAAAACTTGCTATTATATTAAGTGGTGCACTCCATATCATTTATCGAGCAACACTGCAACTTGTCACATTAATGTAGAATATAACTGATGTGTGGTTATTGGTACGCATACAGTTTATCATTTATTTACCTTCAAATGTGGTTTACCAATCAGAATTTAAAGGCAGAACTATCCATTTCATAATATTATTGTAATATTACTGTTTTGAGTCAACTGTTATTAATTATCCAAAACAGATATTAGTGTATGTTTGGAGTCATTAATATATCTATCTGGTTTGAGACCAGTTGTAAACCTACCAGGATGCTTGACCACAAAACCAACAATGTACCAAAGTCTGTCGGAAAAGTAAGAAAGAACATTGCAAGGTTTTGTAATGCATTTGTGTGTGTGTGTGTGTGTGTGTGTGTGTGTGTGTATTGTGGACTGTTAATATAGATGTGATCATGAATGTTTATAAAATTTTATAACAATTTCGCTGACACTGAAGCTTTCATAGAAGAGAATCCTTAGAAAACGTATGTTAATGACAAGTTTGCTGATGTCATCAGAAGGCAAGGGTTAAACTTGACTAACACCATGTCTACACCGGACGCGAGCGGCGTGGTGTGGCGCGGCGCGACAAAATACTATAGAACTCATTGTAATCAGTGATGCTGTCTATACTGGATGCGGCGCGGCGCGACACGACAAATCCCCGACAGAAAACTGCTGCTGTGTTCTATTTATGACGTATTGACACAAATTTCTAATGATTTTCAACGGTCGCTTTGTCGCGTCCAGTGTAGACAGACTTTAGCTGTTGCGGCGGGCCGCAACAACTGTCACGTCCGGTGTAGACACAGTGTAAGGGGTCTAAAGCCAATCTGTTTCTAATTTAGGCCAGTAGCATGATTGGTTTGGCACTGGGTATATTTCACTGGCTAAGTGAGACTCAGGATTTCCAGTATGAGCTCTCTGGAGGAGTTTCCAAGTTTGACTGACACCATTGAATGGCTGGTGATGTGACAGCGCCCCCATAAAACAGCCAAAACGAGTCAAAGTGTTTCCCTCAGTATGCGACTACAGCTGCAACCAGCACAACAAAAAAACTTAAAATACTCAGAACAGAAGGGCATATAAAACTTGAATGGTTGAATATCAAATAACTCTAACTCTAATATGGATTTATTATTCCCCCCAGAGAGACTTGTAATCAGTCATCATCCAACTATAATGGTGGTAGTGTTTCTTGAGCACTAAATCAGCTTAATAGAATGATTTCTGAAGGATCATGTGACACTGAAGACTGGAGTAATGGCTGCTGAAAATTCAGCTTTGCTATCACAGGAATAAATTACATAAAAAATGTAGTAATACAATTTAATTTGTAATAATATTCCACAATATCACTGTTTTAAACTACAGTACTTTTAATCAGAAAAAAATAGCCTTTGTGAGAATAAGACTTCTTACAAAGACATTTTACTGACTATTTGATTCAACGTCCCATATTTACAGGAGACAAGTAAGAGGAAGAAAGCCCATTTTTCAGACAGGTTTGTTATCATATGCAAAAATGGGATAAAAATAAAAAATAAAATACAAATAGATAAAATGAAGTTTCTTACTTGGTTCTTTCTTAAGTAATACCTCCCAAACTATAAATCAACTCTTCTCAGCTACTCAATATGAATGCTATACAGCTACAGTATGTAACATATGGCTTCCATTACTCTCAACATACAATCATTTAAAAACCAGAAACATCGGCTGTGATGTAAGACTGTTGGCCCTAACATATAGAGCGTTGGTTGATGTACATTTGTTTTTAAGCCTTGCCAAGTCACTGGTTGCAAGTCCATAACTTTTTCATGCCATAACTGTATTTAGCTGAATTGTATGATTTAAATGCTGCTGGTTTACAAGTATGACCAAAGTAACCATATCTATCTGTATAATACAGCTACACAACGTTTTGTAAAAATATGAGAGCTCTGAAAAGCTCAAATGCACCATCGGTTTTACAGCAAAAATTGTATCCGGTTTTGGTACAGTATGAGCTTTGAGGATTTGTTTATGGTAACTCAAACAAAGCCATTTAATGGAAACCAACTGTATATTGGTGCAAAGCATTAGTCATTAGTCATATGAGTCCAATAGGGCCAATAAAAAAACAATCCAGTCCTGAACCACTTTATAAGATGTAAAGTACACAACAAATGTTGCTCTGATGTAGAGTACATTTGTTTAATTGTGTCAGATATCCTATAGACAAAGACCCAGCACCATTGGCCAAATCATCGACCACACATGCTCCACTCACTCAAAACCACAAACCCAGAGAGGACTAAGTCTAACCATACATTTCCTCACACTTCTCTCATGCTCACACCACAAAACTTTCAGCAGGCTGGCCTCTAAAGAACAGCTTGAACTGAAGGTCAGAAGGTCTCCATTGCTTGCTCTGTAAAGCCAAAAATCAGACCAGAGATCATAACACAGACACAGCAAATGCTGGTATGCCAGCTGGGAGCTGACTGGCGTTTTTTCAGCCGCTCAGGAAATGTTTCATCAGTGAGATGGTGACTCCCCTGAGAGACAAAAAAAATGGGGAGACAGAAAGGGATGAAGAAACACAGGAATAGACAGACCCAGATAGGAATGCAAATCAGGGGTCGAGAGCAGGGGAGAGATGAAAAAAGACATGAAAGCTAATCAAATCTGTGAAAAGGCGAAAATGATTTAAAAGAAATCTCTTACTACTCCTAATATTTCAAAAAGTTTTTCTCTGAAAAAGAGAAATTTGAATGAATGTAAAAACAAATATTTAATTAAAATATTTTAAACATTTAATAACAAGAACTTCTTGACAGCACTTCAGCTGTTGTCTGCTGTCTGCTGTAAACTACCCATGTTGTTTCACTCGGAGCATAAAGTCGGATCGCATACAGATGAGACTCATTTTCCGAGAGGAGGAGGTCAGGTAAATGAGTGTTTCACATACATAACCACAAATTGAACATGCCAGGGTTTTCCCTCACACAGCCTCTATAAAAGTTACCAAACAACTTACATGCTGTTTTTTAGCTAATTTAAAGAGAAATTGAAGCATGGTTTGATTTAGGACTGTCTGTGATTGTGTATATTATTTTTTCGCTTCTCATTTATTTTGACCTTTGTAGAACTGTAACTAAAGCTAAATGTCTTGTTCCGTTACATTATAGATTTGGACCATTTTCCCAACTTTCTAGGTTTAAAAAAAGCGAAAAGACATTTGGTGCTGCAGGTATTGCTGGCTTCTCATCCAATGAAAACAGACAACTGAATATATGACCTGATTATGGGCTCCTCAGAATGTTCATTATAGATGCATCATCAGGAATAATACTGATCTTAATTAAATTCTCATTTAATTATATTCATAATTGCATAATTCTATTTTATTTCTATATATATATAGGACTTGGTTTATTTCATTGGGTTATGTGATGCATTCATCCAAGCAACAGACACTCGATCAACTGATTTACTGTTGGTTTTTAATGTTAAATATATTGATGTCTTAAGAGTGCAGGGTACCCAAAATAAAGCTAATACATATGATATTACATTATTTCATTACATTATTATAAGGATGCTGCAATTAAATTAAAATTTATTTTACATAATATTTACTACAATAATAAAAAATATATTGTTGTGATGATATTTTCTAAAATAAAGAAATGAATAAAATGGAAGCAAATACTGTAACCAACCATACACTTAATAAGTCTGGTAAGTCTGTGCAAACTGGAAATAATTTTTTTCACAAATAAAGACCAGGCAATGCTAATTTTAGTGGCAAACTGGATATAGCACAGCATAATTTAAAGTTGAAAAATGTTTCAGCCAATGCAGTATAGGCCTTGGCGATATATAGGTCAACCACAATAAGTAATAATTACAGAGATCCTAACCCCATCCAGATCAGTACATGAAATCACCAATGTCCTCAAGTATGGTAACATTAACTCAAATGTCATTCAAAGAATTAATCCTATCAGAAACACACTTAAAAGAGCTCACATCACATGCCACATGTTTCACTACAAACAAAAAGGTACCCATTTCACATGCTTGATAGGAAAAAATAGCTTTGTTTTGAATAGATAAATATAGTCACATCATCCAAAATCATGTCACTAAACAAGATTAGCACAAACAGACTTCATTTATGCAGACCAAATGTGTTTCCCCAATCAGAGCCAAAAACTGAAGAAAGTTCTGAATGAAAAACATAATTGTTCACAAATGATCAAAACAGCCTGTCCTATCATCTAAATAATGTAGCAGAGTCAAATTTTGATCATAAACAGTGCTGAGTAATTACCTCCTTAGAGTATAGTGTGTTTTGAGAAATGCTTTCACATCTGACTACTTTTGACAGAGAAATGCACTAAGCCCTGTGTGTGCAAATTTGTTTGTATATAATTTTTATATACAGTATGATGTCCCAGGACCATCAGAAAATTCCCTTAAAACAACGTTTCTCTAAAGAAGGCATCAATGAACTGTTGGGTCTCAGGTCAAATATATTACATGTTTCATATTGATGTAATGTTAATATTGTCTTGATACTTCTCTCCAGATCTCAGGAATTAAACTTTATGTACAGTAGATCTTCCAATTTGGACCTTCAAGACTATTTAGGTTGCCTAAAACCCTGCTTCAGTCGTGACATGTTTACACATAATCCAAAACAATTAATCAGTGTCCTGTGAAACTTTCAGGACAGGTAACTGTCTCAAGAAGTACAGTCCGGTAAACCCCCTGACCCTGTCATGCATAATAATGCTTTACCAATCAAAGGTACATTTTTGAAATTCACAAAACAATTTGTAAAGATCTAATTCTGCAGTGCAACAGGCCCCATTTCACACCTGGAAAATACGATGGCGTACGAAAAATTATTTGGCTATTTTGCTATAATTGAGCCAAGCTTTATGTCAGATCATATAAGAGACCCAAGTTCAGTCATAAATCCATTTTGTAAATTGTGTGCTTTCATACAGTGTTTTGTCTGTATCTAGTCATATTTAAATAATACAAAAGAATGTGTGACATCAAAGTAATGAAAACGCATAAGCAATTATTTGGCCTGGAGCAAGCAAAACTTTGCTCTACATCATATAAACAGAGGCTTTAATTTTCCACTGACTTGTAGCAGCTAATGCAATTACGCTCTAATAGTATCCATGTTTGTCTTTCAAACATCTGAAAATCATACACAGGCCAAAAGTCATCTATTGTCCTTTCATCTGTCATTCCGAACTCATCTCAAGTTCAACTTCCCAGCAGACTTCGACCTTTGCCCTGCACCAGTCACAAAAGGTCAAAGAATCTCTCCGTGTCCAATCAAAACAATTCCTACGGCTCAGAAAGAGCAATTAGTGGCCAAATACACTACCAGTCAAAAGTTTTTGAACAGTAAGATTTTTTTTATGTTTTTTAAAGAATTCTCTTCTGCTCACCAAGCCTGCAAAAATTAATACTTTTATTTAGCAAGGATGCTTTAAATTGACCAAGAGTGATGATAAAGACATTTATAATGTTACAAAAGATTTCTATTTCAGATAAATGCTCTTCTTTTGAACTTTCTATTCATCAAAGAAACCTAAAAAAAATTCCACTCCGCTGTTTACAACATAATAATAATAATAAATGTTTTTTGAGCAGCAAATCAGAATATTAGAATGATTTCTGAAGGATCGTGTGACTGGAGTAATGATGCTAAAAAAATCAGCTTTGAAATCACAGGAATAAATTACATTTTAAAATATATTAAAATAGAAAGTAATTTTAAATAGAAAAAATATTTCACTATATTACTGCTTTTGTTGTATTTTGGATCAAATAAATGCAGGCTTGGTGAGCAGAAGTAAAGAGTAAAAATCTGGTGGTAAGAATCTAGCTAGAATCCCAAGAACTGCAGCAAATTGTTCATAATACTTGTAGTTTACTCCTGTTAAAAAGTTTGGGGTCAGTAAGATTTTTTTTTACTAAATATTTAAGTCTCTTATACTCGTCATCAAGGCTGCAATTATTTAGGCAAAAAAAGAAAAACAGTAAAAACTATATAGTGGAATATTAATACAATTTAAAATAGTTGTTTTAACATAAATGTAATTTATTACATTGAACTGAATTTTCAGCAGCCAGTCTTTGGTGTGGCACGATCATTCAGAAATCATTCTAATATGCTATTTTTGTGCTCAATAAACATTTCTTATTATTTTCTGTTGAAAACAGTTTTTTTGGTAACAATTTTGTTCATTTTGATCAATTTAATGCATCCTTACCAAATAAAAGGTTTAATTTCCCCCCACCCCCACAAAAAAAAACACACTTTTGATACATGTCATGAATCCCCACATAAATATAAGGTAAGCGCTTACAGTAACTACTGGGTACAGTAGCACTTTTTGGAAAATGGCTCTGTGTAACACCTTAGGCACTGGAATCAGTGCATGCACTGTTCTCAAATTAAAGAGTGTTATATTATTCTCTCCTCATCATTAAAGAGATGAAATAGAAGAATCACACCATACTCCACCGTACTCTGAAACCCTATTTAACCCACCCCACCCACTGTCACAAATTCCTGCCTAATGGCATCATTACGGGCCATGTTCACGCCAATCCCCTTGTAATCTAGGGGTATTTCGAGATGAATGTAGCTTCAGAGGACAAGCAGCAAAAGGGTCAAAGAGCTGTTTAGTTAAGCAATGAGCTTTGAAAATGTTAAAAGCATTGAAAGCATCAATATTCCTCCTATCCCGTTTTGAGCGCTGTGGTAAAAGGTCTAACTATAGGGAGCAGATGCGACCAATCAGAGTGAAGAAGGATAAAATGCTCCTTAAAAATGTTAAGGTGATTATAGCTCCAAAGACATCAACAAGTTGTAAGCATGTCAATGTTCATTTACAAAGCAGGCTGTCAAACTATTTGGTAGGTTCAGCCATTTGAAACTGTGACGGGATGTAGAAAGAGCAAGATAAATCTCATACAAAAATAAGGGAACTTTTCTTCATTGACTACAGAAAGACAAAGGGAACTATTTGCTTTGGAAAGCTGACTGATATTCATATCCATCCAGCTGCTATCATCAGGATCTTCAGGAACCTGGAAAATTCAGTCAGAGTAGTAATGGTCTCTTAAGAATACCAATTATGCTTATTCTCTGTCTGAAGTTTATATCATTTGTCACAGCTTTCCTGACAGTTTTAGGATGACAAGAATGAACTTAAGAAGTCTTCCTGTTCGTCTCTACGATTCTCCAGCTCCCTAAAGCCTGTCCAGAAGCCAATATTTGGACAGATTCAAAGCGTGCACAAAATAATATAAACAGTACTAATAAAGAGCAAAAACCTTGAAAATTGTGTGAGAAATATAGTTTCCAAACTCAGCCTGCTCTAAGTAATAGTGTTTCTATGCCCAAAATCACACACATTTAAACACATCCAAGTTCAGGAACTGGATAACAGGGGGTCATATTTACAGGCCTGTGTGTGTGTATTTGAGTATGCATGCATGTGTGTGTGGGAAGTACATCACTGGAGTCTTAGGAAAGCAGTAGCACAGGGAGCCTGTGGCCACACACTGCTCAATTGGCCAACTGCTCTTTAAAAGATCTCTGGACATCTGAAATTCATTGAAGCCTCCACTGACTATTAACCCTTATTCAGTGCCCAAAGGGACTTTCTATTTCCTCTTCCAGGTCGCAGTCGAAGAGTTACCAGAGGATGCATGCATTTATCTACCAGTACAGTCTGAATGAACCAAACCGATTCTCCAAAAAGAACTCAGCTAACCGATTTTATGTTTACTTGGGCTTTATTCCTAAAAAATAAAGTAGGAAAACTCAAAAGGCATTTTTCCTTACTATTCTAAATCATTGCAAATAACTGATGATTAGTTAGATATCAATTTGCTACAGAAATTCTTTGATAAATTTGGTTGAATCTGAAGCCAAATACGCTAAATGATCCAAATTAAAACAAATTGAAATGGATTAAAATCTGTTCACAGTTTGATCTAGTCCTTCCTTTCCTGAGAGCAGGGTTTTTCTTTGATTTATGCAATAAAACACATGAACACTATCCAAAAAGCCAGACGCAGATTGACAATTTCTTGACATGTGTGTTGTCTAAATAATGCATATTCCACTCCTTTGGCTGCATCTCGCATCTGCAAGGCTTCATAAAACGATCTACAATAATGCAAACAAATAGGCGACAGCCCGAATTCAGTACATGATTGCACACATCTGGAACAATCTTGCTTTCCCTCTCCCTCTCTAAGAGTCTTCTGTTGTGTTACAAATCTTTCGGTTTAGTTACAGTGGACAGCGCATTCTGAAGCAATAACCAGATACAGCGTGCATCTTGAAAGAAATTCCTGAGCACCCCAAGGAGTGGATGGAAAATGTATTTGGCATGCTGCGTTTGGACACTTTAGGTCAGAATAAGGTTGGGAACGAAGAAGGGGGAGGCTTAACATCTCTTGAGACGATACTTTCTGTTGAGACTCTCTCTCACTCTTCGAAGGCGTTTGAAGAGTTTAGATGCATAGTTTTTCATCCTTACTACCACAAGAAGTTGCTTACCCTGCAATTTTATCATTTGTATGCCATCATCTTGGTTCAGCTTTTGTAGATTAGAGTAGTGAACTTGCCCTTGTACTTGAACTAATTACAAAGCCAAAACTCCACCGTGTTCAAAGTCTTTGCCCCAAAAAAGTGAGTCTGACATTCAATATTCAGGTCCTCATATCATTATTCAGTATATCAGGTATACATTAGACAAATCTAAATGTATTAAATTTACATGCAACATATTGACACTTAACCTATGTCTACTCAAAAAATACCAAATTATTAGAGTCGTTAGAGTACTCTAACTGTCATGTACAGTCAGTAAAGTACCTTCCATGGAAAAAGGATGCACTAGCAGGCATTCAAATGCTTCCAAGCTTGTTCCGCCTGGATAGACGGAATGATAATGACAGTGAATTCAGCGCACAGAACATCTGGGCACTACAAACAATGCTTTGATATCTCCTGTAGGTGTGAGACACTTCAGCATGAAGCAGCTCTCAGCAAACTAACAGATTTGTCATGTTTCTGGCAACAAGTCCCTCTTTAAGATGAGATACATCTGTAAACATCCTTAAAACAAGATACATTTTCTTAACAAGAAAAGTTGTGTAACAGAGAATATATAGTTAATTTTTCTTAAACCCTTGGCAAAATGTTTTTTTCTTGTTTTAAGAATAAACCAAATTGCATTAGATTTATGCTTAAATCAAGAAAAAACACAACATTTCCTCTGAAATATGTATTAATAATGTAAAGTAAAATCATGGTCTAGTTTGGTGTTAATACTGGAAAACACAGTAGGCTATATGAGTTGTAGTTAAAGGTCATCTAAGGGAAGAAAGGAACATGTTATGCTTATCAAACGAAACATAATGTTCCCCAAAAATGCTAGGAAGGGGAACTTTGTGCAAAAAAATAAATAATTATATTTTAATGCCACCATTAATGTCACAGACTTACTGAAATAGACTTGCGTAGGAACAAGACACCTTTCGTTAAGAAGAATAAACGCTCATTTGCGTTGCTTTATGTACCTGGGTCATGAAAAGGCACCAATGCGAAGTTGTACAGTGGTCTCTGAGGTCTGCTGAGGGATGTTTCCAATATCTTCGATGCTCCTTCAATCACTTGCACTAAATCATCGTACATGGAGCCGGTGACATCAAACACAAACGCCAAGGTGGACGCTCCCTCAGGGATTTCTTCATTTGTGTCCTGGGCTGCTGACAAAACGTTAAGAACTAATATCAGACCCAGAAAAAACGGCGAAGGTCTCATGTCCATCTTGAGATTTTCAACTGCTCCTCGGCAAAAAAAAAAAAAAAACCTCGACAGAAGATTCAGCGACGAGCTGAGGGAAAATTACAATACATTGGTTCGAAATGTCAACACGGGCACTACTGGGAAAAAATAAAGTCTTTTGGGAGACAAAAATGTGAAGAAAAGATTCAGAGTCAGATTTATCCTGACCGTCGCTTGCGCGAGGATGCTTTGAGTTTGTTTTAGTGCATGCGCGTCCTGCTTCTCGGACGTTTCTCAACACACTGTCGCCGTTACAGACGCTGAACCACTATAAAGTTATTTTCACCAGAGCGACACAGCACGCACCTCAGGCAAACTATGACTCGCCGTATTAAGACGCTGCGCTCTGATTGGTCCACAGCTCTTTTGGGGTCGCGAGGGGCTCCTGTGCATATTGACAGACCATGTATATTAATGGCCTTACATTTCATGGGGTCTACATATAAGAAACAAATCTCACACAATATGTTTTAAATATGTTTAGTGTTAAAACTAAACAGTTAAAAGGAATATAATAGGAATGTAAGGAATTAAATTGAAATATACCTACTGTCCCAAAAGGAAATTTTCTTGGACACTATTACACATTAATAAACAAATAAACACTATAAGGCAATAAAATACATTTAAAACGTTAAAACAATAAATAAAAGTAAAAATAATACGAATTAAAATTCAGTTTCCTTGGACTTCACACACATGTTGGGTTTTAAATTTTATGGGGAGTTTCCACAGACATAATAATGATTTTTATGCTGTACAAACTGTATATTATATCCCCTAAAATCTCTACAATTTGCAGAAACCTTTCTGCATTTTTACATTTTGAAAAAAAAAAAAAAAACAAGAAAACTTCTAGTATGATTTATAAGCTATTTCCCATACATTTAAAACGTTAAAACAATAAATAAAAGTAAAAATAATACGAATTAAAATTCAGTTTCCTTGGACTTCACACACATGTTGGGTTTTAAATTTTATGGGGAGTTTCCACAGACATAATAATGATTTTTATGCTGTACAAACTGTATATTATATCCCCTAAAATCTCTACAATTTGCAGAAACCTTTCTGCATTTTTACATTTTGAAAAAAAAAAAAAAACAAGAAAACTTCTAGTATGATTTATAAGCTATTTCCCCCAAAATGTTCCCACAAGGTAAAAGAATTCAGGTTTTACTATCCTTGTAGGGACATTTGGTCCCCACAACATAGGATTTACCTCACTCACACATACAGACACAGTTCAAGCAGAGCTCTGTCGTTTGAGTTTTTGTTCTTTTACCACCACCTAATGGTAGGCTACAGAAGCTGAGATTGTTGTCTTTTCTACAACATTAAATGCCAACAAAAATAAAGGTGTCCGGTAAAGGAGGGGCAATGTCATTGTGAAATGTCACCCTTTAAATAATTACATGATGTATTTTTGTTGGCGGTACGTTTTTTATGTAAAATGTTAAAGTCAGTTAAGTTTGCTTGTAAGCTTTTAAGACTTTGTAAGAAAAGGATCAGGGTCGGCAGATTTTTGTGAGTAGGCCTAATGTAGTAAAAAAAAAAAAAAGACTTTGGAAGACTGGAAAAGAGGAGCCAAATAGACAGCCATTCATGGTAGAATAATTAACGAACATGGCCGTCTGTCAGACCACAACACATAAATGCCATTTGGGCTGATGAGATGTTAATATTAAGTCATTTGGAAAAAGACGCAAGGGAATAGAGTAGTTTGCCATTAATTCAGCCCCATGTTGACGTAAATGAGAAGAAAATATATTTTACAACACTAGATGTCACCAGAGCAATTATTTTAACATTTCAAAGTGTGTTTTGCAGTACGATCATAAATCCTTACTCTAAATGGCAACGCCCGTTTAAATGTTTCTTACCTTCAAAATTAAAATACTTAGTATAAGGGCCTTCTCTCCATTCTTTCTCCCAAAATATGCATTTTTGTTTAAAGCATTATTTAATCTACTTATTTAACAGAGTTTTAAATAATGTATGCTGTTCCTTCAGACTGGGATCTCTTTAAAACCAAGGTCAGGATATTCTCTTAATTCAGTCCATGCTCTTCCTTGAACCACCTGTCACCTGATACTTTCCAACTGCTAAAAGGAAAAAGTAAAAAGATTGTTTTGAAACCCAATTAGCACCCAATTTCCTTTGGACTTTGGTCCATTAGTCCAAGTCAAGACTAATCGAAACTTCAATCTCCATGTTAATGGCAGCTCAAAGCAGAGCTGTTAAGGGCTTGAGTGATTACAAGGGTGACTTATTCTCCCACACACCCTCCCAACCAACATAACTCCCCACTTAAAAAAAAAAAATAATAATAATAATTTGTCCACTAGAGTGCGCCATGTAACATGCAAAAGTAGCATCACAAACTCCTATGAACCTATGTTAAAAATTATGCAATTGCATAGGCTACATAATATGAAGAGAAAAAACACAAATAATGTTTTTAATTATAATATTTCCATCATTTAATGTTTATTATATATTTATTTACAAATTAATCCAGCATGCATTAGCTAAAATATATACCACCACTGACTAGTGAATGAAACAAAATTAATGCAGCTCAAAACAAGAATCTACTGAATTACACACTGAATTACATTTTAATATCAGTAAACATTGAAATCCCAACAGTCACACCCTTGACATGATAAAAGTCTCATTTTTGCGTACTGGATTACTGGAATTGACTGATAATTAACTCTCTGAAACTGTCCTCTTTTTCTATGTTGACAGGTGTGTTGATTATGAGTCTTCTGTGGCTTGAGCTGATGGTATGGAGGCAGGATGTTTATGTTGGATATGCCCACTCATCTGCTGGTTGCGGGTTTGAATCAGGGCTCAACACCAGCACTGTCTGTGCTGTTGATGCTAAAGATCAAATACACACAATGGTAGGAAAAAAATGACCAAAGCAGAAATTGTACCAGCTACACATTACTACCTTGCCATCCAAACACGTACATGCACTAACTGGGTATTACTAATGCTATCTGTTGTGAGGGTTTTAAGTACAATCAAAAGAATAAATCATGCATTTTAAATTCTTGCAAATGTTTACTCTAATTCTATTTTACTCTGTTTTGGTACAGGCAAATACACACAGCTGATACAAAATGTGTTCACCTAATCGTCACTAAAAACTGACCTTAAACCAACTTTATATCTAACTAGTTTGGAATTTCAGAAGTGAGGTGCCAACTACAATAAATGCTGTTTTTATGGAGAGAAGTAAGGGAAATGCAATATTGCGCAAAGCCTAATTGCCAAATGGGGACTGGATACACAACCAAGCAAACCAGTTCTCTGCCAAACCCAAGAGAAAGTTGTCTGAGTGTGTCTTCTGCAAAAAAACTTTCCAATCTTATGCAACCTACAATAGGACATTACTGCAACCATAGTAAACTGACACAGAAGTTCTGTATTTAATGTAATGTGTTACACCACCCTGTGTACCATACAATGTTGACTTGAATGTCTGTCTGTCTGTCTGTCTGTCTGTCTGTCTGCCTGTCTATCTATCTATCTATCTATCTCTCTCTATATATATATATATATATGTGTGTGTGTGTGTGTGTGTGTGTCACTGTGTATCTATCCATATATCTGTCTATCTAGCCATCAATCTCATGTATGAGAACATCTACATTTTCGCTCTATAAAAGGTTAATGTGAAACCCAGTTCAAGGCTCTGACACAAACCAAGATTTAACATTTATTTTGGCAGATCTGAAGCACTGTCATGATTTACGGTGTTTTTATACCCCCTTGTTACACTCAAGTTAGTGCTTCAATATTTATAGTACATTAAAAACTGTCGCCAACCGCCTGACGGACATCAACAATGGGAATCAAGCATTTTCGAACACGAGAACATGCTTTTCATCCTAAAAACAGGACACATGATACCCCAGCCCATCCCTTCTCCATATCCAAACACAAACTGAACAGGAAAGATGCCCCCTCAGCTCTGTAATCCAATAGGCCTAATCCCCACAGAGACCCTCTTTGTGTCCTACTACTATGAATCAATCCAGTCCAGCGCACATGCACAAAAGCACATAGATATACACTGATATAGACATGCAAACCGCACCCCAATAGAGACACAAACTATTCACCTATATGCAAAACGGCATAACACACTTGTAGGCACTTCTATTTTAAAGCAGGTTTGTGAGAAAACTCTAAGATACTATGAGTAATATATGTATTAAGTAGTATTAATTATGAAATGAAAACACTACTGAGAAACAATTTATGAAAAATACAAAAGAGATCTACACAAATAAAAAGGAGGAGGCATGGGACACGAGATTGGTACAAGTGGCACCCTAATGAGGCCTGCAGGAATGTTGTGTAGCTGCCATGTGAATGGCCACCAGTGGCGAGATAAAACCTCTCTCTGCTGTTTTTTCTGGGCTTGCCATTCTGTGCCGTCTGCACATTTTTCAGCCCAGTAATGACGCACCCCACAATGCTTTGTTTGGCCCTGAAAGAGGTACACAGAGTGCACAGGCCACTGGATAATGAAGCGGGCAATACTGGCTGGATGAGCCCTGTGGTGCACACCTAAACCCATTTATGAGAAGAATCTGTTCCCTTACAGAGGGCAAGCTTTTGTTTAGTTTAGAGAATTAACAGACGTTTAATTCAATTAAATCCATTTCTTTTAATTAATTGAGATATATAAATCGAATCGAAGTGGAATTTTAAAATGTTAAAAATTTGCATGTGGAAAATTGCATAAATGTTTTAATAGCAAGCCATAAACAGCTACAAATTTGCAAGCAGTGCTGCGGATGGTTATAGATCATGAACTCTTAGTGATGAATAAAACATTTTGGCTGGTATATTATCCTTATGAAGCACTCATTAAAATGTCTGTAATTAAATGAGCTCATTAGAGTCAATTAAGTAAGCAGAGACCAACAAAAGGATTTATGGCAGTAACTGGGCATGTAAACTATATATGCAGTGTGGTAATTCAAATTACATGGGATTATTTATTTTGTTTAGTCAGTGTTGGAGGAAAATCGATTAAAATCCTATGATCCATAATATAACCAAATAAACAAAGAAAAATTTGAAATCAGATGTAATCTGACTAACAATTCTATAATCTTTATCTAGCAAGGCCATGACATCCTCAAACAGTCACTGTTGTTATCATATGCCCACTGCTGCTTTGTGTTTACAATAGCTCTCTTTCAAGGGAAATGTGTGTCCTTCCAATTGCACAAAAGCCCAATCGCGCACTCACTGTACAATAATTGTCATTCATAATACGATCTGGTCATCTGTATGCTTCCTTCAACACACATGCGAAGAGAATAACCAATCAATGTTCTTGTAAATTCCACTGTCTACCCTCCCGTTCAGACAGGAGATGGTGGACGGCTGGCACCAAGGTGAACAGAGGGGCAGATTCTGTCTCCAGCGTAACTAGGAAGCAGTGTTACATAACCTGGATGTGATGTGAGGAAGAGCGATGTGCTGATTTACAAAGTGAGTGGGGGAAGGGAAGAGCAAAGATTGGCTGTGTTCACTTGGCTGTGGCCTTTTTCAGCTGAATGAAATATATACCTGGGCATACATGGTTTGAATGAATACAGCATTAATCATGGATGCACACAATTTCTTTTGGTATACATTTTTCTTTAGGTAATACATCATATATACATATGGGCTGGGTTGTAGTCTGTTACTGATGACAAATTACATGATGAAAATTGCAGTCAGTAATTTCCATTGCTCATTTTAGGTGATGTATTCCAACTACTTTTGGATTACTTGTGACCTAACTTGTTTATGGATTTGAATGGGATTATAGTTATAAAAAACAAAGAGAAATCAAATATATTCCATTCTTTGTTATCAACATCATGAAATGCATTAAAGATTACATTACTTCAGGGTTTACTAATTACAAGTACTAAATTTATAGATAACACTTTATTTTAAGGTGTCCTTGTTACACACATTACACGTACTTACTATGATAATAACAATTAATTATGCATAATTACATGCAAGTAACCCTAAAACAAACCCTAATCCTAACCCTAACCATATAGTAAATACATGTGGTTAATAAATATTACTCAGTACTTATATGTATAATTACACTGTAACAAGGTCACCTTAAAATAAAGTGTAACCAATTTATGGAATCTGATTACGTAATCCAGATTACATGTAATAAATTACTACCAAGAATGAATATATGACTATTAACCAACATCTGAAAACTGTGAACATGTGAATGTGTTGTTAAATTCATGAAAGATTTTACATACACCATATAGGCCCAGTTTCACAGACAGGACCTAGACTAAGCCAGGATTAGGCCATTGTTCAATTAGGAAATTTAAGTAATTTTTATTAACATGCCTTAGAAAAAACATTACTGGTGTGCATCTTGAGACAAAACAAAGGCACTGATATATTTTAAGATCAGTCAGTGCAAGTTTCTTTCAGTTAAAACAGCTCAGATTTACACGTTAGTCTGGGACTAGTTTTAAGCCTTTTCTGTGAAACCGGGGGATTATTTTACATTTTAAGCAAATATTTCAGGTCAAAGGGTTCAAGCTGAAAAAAAAAAAGCTGTGAATCTGTGCATTAAGGTATTCAATTAATTAAAAAAAACACACATCCTCCAATGCTCATGCTAATTTTATATATTATCATATATTGCATAATACACCAAGTTCATCCTGTTTGAAAGTGCTGATTGGGTCGCCATGTTTGTGAGTCCATCTCCTGTCTCAGGCTGGAATGTCAAACAGGAAAACTGCATATGTGGGAACAGCACTCAATGACCCTGTTTCCACCAGTCTCACACTATTTGTGACAACAAGGGATGGAGCACAAGAAACAAACAACCTGGGAAAAAGATACTGTTTCCTTCCTAACATGTCTGTGAGTCATTTACAACACAAGCATACATAACATGAAAATCTTCTCTGATTTAAGGGAGCCGATTAGTCACGTTTTTACTGTAAGCAGAGCCTATGTGTTTGGATAAAAAAGTATTTTTATCAAATGGAGGTCATTCATTATCAAAGTAAATAGAAATCACGTGGAACGTCTTTAGACAAGAGAATAACTTCTTTTGAGACCCTCTACACATAAACAGACCTTCTGAGGACTCAAAGGTTAAAGGATTGTCTGTACTTGTGAAGACCAACTTTTGATCAAATTGAAAATATTCTCAAAGGGAAACAAAAAAAACTGACTTGTGTAGACATTTGAAGTGTTTTTCATCATTCGAAAAGCTCCCAAATGACATTTTCACTTATAGCTACTGATATCAACAAGTTTGTCTGAAGGTTACATTCAGGGTGAGCTTTAGAAAATAAAGGACGTCTATGAGCTCTAAGGCTCTCAGAGTGTTCTGAACCCAAAATAAGATGATAAATCAAGATAAAACAGGCTACATAATGTCTCAAGATGTACTGGCAGCTGTGTGTAGGAGTAAGACTGGACAGAGCTGGTGCAGATGTCCTCTGCCAGCACTATATGCCTGAAATACAAACAACAGGTTGTGATTCTCTCTGCATGAATTGGCTTAATATTTAATAGAATGGCATGGAGCTCAAAAATGGGTGCATTTAAAAGCTGAACATCTTAAAAAGAAGAGAGGACTAGCATCGATTAATTTAACCTCTTTTCTCCTTTCCCATGTGTCCTTGAATAAACTCTCTTTTTTACTGCCTCAAAATACTTTAGAGGCACTTTTAAAAGAGCCCTCTCAAATCAATTGTTTCTCTCTCTCCGCTTCACTTCCTTATTTTCTCCGGATTTGCTCGACATTAAGAGATAATGGTCCTCAACATTTAATGCAATTCACTAAAGCGCAGCAAATCGTTAATAACACATAGACTCTCCAAGATAATACTTTTCATAACAAAGAACGTCAGTTGAATCCCACTGTAAAATTTCAGAGAATGCTGTCATTTTAGAATTAAATCTCTAACAATATATAACTCATGTTTGCCCTATATTTTTGTGTCCTTGGTGAAATGACTTTGTGTGCGTGTCTTTTAATGCATCTGTGAATTTTATGTGTGCTGTTTTGTATTCTGAGTGTGAGCAGCAGTCAGCACGTGGCCTTCAAGAGCTCCACCATGTGATTCCTTCCTGAGGGCAAGAACACAACCCTGTGTCAGAATAGCTATCTGTCTGTCTTTCTATCTTATAGATAGATAGATAGATAGATAGATAGATAGATAGATAGAAGGATGGACGAATGGACAAACAGAAACTGAGACAACAGACAGATAGACAGAAAGATATTACTTCCTTTCACACGCTGTTTCTCCTTTCCGTTTGAAAGCAATGACCTGCTACATCAGTGTGCACACACTTTGCCTTTCAGTGCTTTCAAATGGAAAGGAGAAACATCTCAGACGTCATTGAAATTATAATTACACATCCATAAAACACACACAGCCCTTTGCTGTCAGTCAAGAAGGCAGACAGGATGAGATAAAAAAGACATTATCTGCTTAGGTGAAAGTCATTCTTATCATCTGTAAACCACTTTAGAAGACATTTAATGCTTGCTTGTATGAGCATGTGAGGAAGTCATAATAGCAACTTGAAGCACATGTGGGCAGCAAAGAGAAAGGGCAGCAAGACTATGAAAGCTGAGGGGAGATGTTCACATACAGCACTGTAAAACAACAACAGATAACACCTACACCGGCATTCTGAGGCAACAACAGTGAGGAACATGTGAGCGTGGTCAGTGTTCCAAGAAATAGGCCTATGCCGTGTTTTTGCAACACAGAAGGTGAAGGTAGACATAACAAAGCACTGTGTTGTTTAACATGGTTGTTTTTTTATAGCACTGTACCAGATTTGGGTTAATAAGGAGACTGCATTTAGATATTTAGATTTGCTCATCTGCATGAAACTACATACATGCATACATACATAATATTATATTACAGAACTGCATCCATATGGCCTTTGAAACATAAACAAATGTTATATATATTTAACACATACACGCACACACACACACACACACACAAACAACATAAAAATCAATGAAAATAATAATGATTAGCAATTTTAAATTGAAAATTTTACAATGAAAAAATGTTTCCCCGTTTTAAGCCAAAGTACAAATTTCCCTAAGTGATGGCTTCACAACAGAAAACAGAGCACTTGTGTGTGCTTTTTTACATTATTTGACTGTCTGTATTTGTCTTCCATTAGTCATCGGCTTAATGCATGACAAGTTTGTATGGTTTTGAAAATGTATGTGTTTGTGTCTGTTTGTAGAAGGTTTTAAGAGAGATTTGTTTAAAACATAGTGACATTTAATGACTTGATGACATTTGAAACTTTAGACAGTGGAGCATCGTGAGAGATATTTGCCTACATGAACAACACTTTCCATTGAAAGAGAGAGAGATGGAGGGACGGAGAAAGACATCATAAAATGATTTCTAAATGATAAATCCTGGTTAGCTCAGCTTAAATAGAGTCACTAATGCTAGAGCAGATAACAGCACATTGATTGCCTATAACGCCTGTCTGAACTAACTGAGCATGTGCAAACAATTAGCACACAACTGAGTGTCATTATCTTTTCAAAACAATCCAATAATACAAAAGTGAACAGCACGGTATAAAAGTCTAAGTACACTTAAAAAAAAAAAAAATATATATATATATATATATATATACAGTCAAATGAATAATCGTGATTAATCGCATCCAAATTAAAAGTTTTTGTTTACATAATATATGTAT
>NW_015545562.1:1191150-1199976 GCF_001515605.1 Sinocyclocheilus anshuiensis | reverse complement strand
TATATACATATATATATATATTTTTTTAAAAATTTTTTTTTTTCTACATTTTCTAGTTATGTTAGTGAAAAGAACATGAAATTTTTAAGAATCTCTAAAACTAATTATATCAATTTCAGTTTCCACCTTAATGTGTCACATGCTTGTCTTAAATAATAATAAAAAAAAAATCCAAATAAAAAAAATTTTAAATTCCATTTCCAATCGCAAATTGTAAATGTGAACTCATACATTTATGAGTATATAGCCTACAGCCTACTGTGTCAAGAAAAATGACATCTCGTCTTTATTCAATCATGTTTTACTAGACATTCAGTTCTCAGAAAGCACATAATATGATCATGAGAGCATAAGAAGTTATCTTGCTCTGATATCTGATACCTCCCTTCTACCACTACAATATGCAGTGTGCATTCACAAACAGGATCATTGCTGCATCATTTATACGAGGCCCAGGCTGCTCTGTTTTTCTGGTCTTTTTTCAAAGCAGCAGCTTTACATGTTAACAAAGACTAAGCAAATGAACAGGCTTTTCCATTACTAAAACACGTTCCACGCGTTCATCCAATCACAGTTTGGCCAAACCATGCTGGCTTCTTGCCATCAGTGAACGATTCTATCAAACTCACAAATTCCCTTGACTCGACAGGAGATATAAGGGGTCACAGAGACGTGGCAGGCTCTCAACTAGTCAAATTTTGGTTAAAAGTTAATCTCTTTATTGATACGGTGCCCACTATTTGCTGTTAGTCTGAAGCCAGGTCAGTCAGAGTGGCTCACTTGTTGCACAGTTTGCACAGATATGACCCTGAGCCGCCGGCTTCAAGCAGTTCCAGAGTTTGATCTCATTCACAACTCAGCAAACAGGTAATGGTTCAATGTAACTAGAGCAGTTAAATGTTTACATTACCTGTATGAGATCAGCTGATGCCCTTTGATGCTGGGTCAAGCATGAAGGCTACAAATCACATTACAAAAATAGGCCTAGTCATAGAACATAGCATTAAAACTCTTTAAAACTTCCTGTGTATTGTACATAATTTGTGGGTTTTATAAAAGCAAACATGAATATTGCACAATGCACATAAAGTAATTATGATTAGAACATCATGTTCTAACCAGAAGGCAGCAAAAAGTACATGTGGTTGCAAAACTGCTTTACAAAGTGACTCAATCTCAGCCAATCAGTAGCTATTTGATGTGTAATGTATAGTTATGAGAAGCAGGACTTTGGACCAATGAGATTTCACAGTAGGCGGGGCTACCCATCACACACCAGACATAGAAACAAGATTTACATCACAGAACTTTTATTGCTTGGTGCTTTATCATGTCAACACTTGCTAGGACACAGTGTATATATTAAAATTCGGTGTGTACAATTGACATCTCACAACAAATTGTGCTGCTTGTTGAGGAGCAATGTGATTTACTAGCCTATGTATGGGAAAATAAAAAGAGATAAATAAGACTTTTTTCGATTTTGCCAGCAAGCAATTTCTTAGAGAACACCTTAGCTACCGCACCGCAAGCACCCGAAGCATCAAGCACCAAAATATATTTTTTATGAGAAAATATTAAAACCCGTTACCTGTTATTCATATTAATAATCCATCTACAACAGAGATGTGTTCTTTACCTGAATAATAACATTAAAGACCAGAATGAATTTGAGTGTGGCCTCGCTCTTCATCAAAATTCAGGGCTATTGAGGAGTACAGCTATTATTTCCTTCTCCATTTCCAACTCACTAAACTAGACCTACTCACAGACACAACCTAATTTAGAGGCTCTCATATCGAGTGAATGCTCAGGGACTGGCTTCATTAAAGGAAAGAAGGATGAAGAGGTGGTGAAAGCGCTTTGAGAGAAGTGCCTCCTAACTACCACATGATAGCAGCAGAAAATTATTACCTGGTTTTTTCATTCACATTGTTATCAGCTTTTTTCATGGCTGTCTATGTTGAGTACAGCCTATCATCTCTCTGTGTTATTTTAAATTTCATTGGAATTATGATTGCATTTATGGCATGTTATTGCTATTCCAATGCTTTAAAATGAATGCTGAGACAATGTGGTGGCTTTAGCTTAATAAAATGTGCTTATGAAATATACGTTATGTATCACATTGAATCAACGCTCTAAATTAATTTACTTCAGTGTACACCGATCCACATTTGAGAAAGCATTTCCTGTGTTTGTGCACATGTGGCATCCTGAATTACATAACCACACACCACATGATCTGACCTCACCCTCTCTGAGATGGTGAGTGATGTCTGTATTGGGTAACCATAGAAATGGCTGGCCCCCCTATTGAACATTGATTTATTTGGTTGGACAGGAAGTGGCCAATGCTGTAACTCACTGCGTAAATGGCTGATGACAAGCACAAGTGTGTCCAATGGTTGGGCTGTTGAACTCTTCAAATACCAGTGAAAGCATTCCTAGTTTCATTGAGTGTGTAATTTCTACAATCAAGCTTTGGTTTGATTGATTTGATCATTGTAAGGTTTGCTTAAACCCAGGAGTGCCAGTTTGATCTTTACTGCTGCTTTGAGAACTGATAGATTTAGGACACCTTTCAATGGGGCATGAAATCTGAACACACCACTGAGATTTGGACAAACAAATATTCCAACAGTAATCTAAGGAATTTTAGTCATCTAAGGATTTAGAAAAGGCATAATAAGGCTTGGATCATGTAACATGGAGTTGCATTTGTTCTACACCAAATGTCACGTATTGTTTTCCTACACTCTAAAAAATGCTGGGTTAAAATGGGTTTGTCCCTTTTTAACCCAGCATTTTTTAGAGTGTAAACATTGCTATTTCTGGGAGTAATGATAAACTTGCAACAAATGTTTAAGTTATGTTATTAAATGTGGATACATGACTAAATATAATATATACTGTATAATGCATAAATAATATACAAAATGTTTGAATGTTTAGTTTATTTGTGCAGTTCTAGTTCATTTAAGTGTTAAATGTATTGTTGACTAAATCAGAGTTAATGAATAATGACATGACAAAATATTGACAAATGTGACCATGGACCACAAAAGTCGCTAGGGTATATTTTGTAGCAATAGCCAAAAATACAGTGTATGGGTTAAAATCATTGATTTTTCTTTTATGCCAAAAATCATTAGGATATTAAGTAAAAATCATGTTCCATGAAGATATTTTGTAAATGTCCTACTGTAAATATATTAAAACTTAATTTTTGATTAGTAATATGCATTGCTAAGAACTTCATTTGGACAACTTTAAAGGCGATTTTCTCAATATTTAGATTTTTTTGCCCCCTCAGATTCCAGATTTTCAAATAGTTGTATCTCGGCCAAATATTGTCCTATCCTAACAAACCATACAGCAATGGAAAGCTTTCAGATGATGTATAAATCTCAATTTTGAAAAATTGACCCTTATGACTGGTTTTGTGGTCCAGGGTCACAAATGTAAAAATTATTTGCCAAAATACAAAACGTGACTAAACCAAGAAAAACTGCAAAACATCAACACTGGCCAAGACAAATAGCTTATGTCTGACCAATTTACTCTCATTGCTGTGTCAGACTTGTAAATACTGAAATACATAATTGTGAACAAAATCTTTTAATATCCAAACTCCTGTCATGTCGGGACATGTGAATGGAAGTATGCAATATGAATGAAATGAATAACAAATCTTTTGTAAAATCCCATGATGGGCATTTAATAATACTGTCATGTTAACATGAATGAATTTCAAGTTCAAGCAGTTCAAGAACAACAGTGAACATCAAGAAAAGGGGTGAGCGAGCGAATGTGGGAAGAAAGAGAGGGAGAAAGTACAAGAAGAATAAAGATGGCAGGCGAGAGTTTGTAATTGAACTTAAGGCTTGGCGGCTGTGTGCGTTCTCAGACTTAATGAGTAGAACTAAATCTAAATAGCAAAAATCGAAAGTCCTATCGTCATGGAGATATGGAGCTCTCAGGCCTCAATGTTTTTTTGTAAGTGAAGGTTATAGTACTACTATAGTGGTCTGGTAAGGTAAACACGTCTGGTGGCTCAAGGCCAACAGCGAGCAGCACAGTTCTAAAGTGTGTGAGCAAATTTCTGACCCACTTACCACGGTCAATGGAAAAGGGAGGGGTTGAGTAGAATAAGGATGCTGGCTGGACCAAGGGCATCTGAGGGAAGGTGGACACAATAAACTAGACAAATAACCACAAAAGAGAGACACAGACATAGGCTCTGTCTGAAACCTAAGGAAGCTAAGTTGCTGCCCAGTCAGTGAGTGACTAAACAGACAGCGTTTCATAGGCTATGAAGGTTGGGGAATAATAAGTAAAGCTGCATTCTCAGCAGTGTTAGCTCAGCTGTTGTAAAAATAGTGTAGCTGTTCAGTTAACAAGCCACTTTTTTCCCCAAGCAAACACTGGATCACTGTTTTTAACCTCACCTTGAATTGCATGTGCAACTTCACTGCCAACTAGACAGACCCGAGCCAAATAAACACTGTGTGCTCTTACTCTCATAGTTCGATTTGTTCTCGTAAACCAGTTCATTTGAAAGCAATTCCTATTCTCATATTTAGTTATTTTTAACAATTTAGAGCTTTAGAGACAATCTAGTAAATGTTTAGTGACTACAATGCAATAATGAGTAATAATTTGGGGGAAAATATATATATATTTAAATGTAAACATGGTACATGCTGCCTGCATATTCCAAACAGATGAAGACAGTAGGATGTTATGAAAACATTCATAACATCTTCCTAGTTCTACACTGCTTGTGCATCCAACATATTCTATACACACAACAATCATCTAAAGTTTCAGCAATGCAGTATCATGGAACAATCACTGCTCTGCAATAGTGAGACAAAGAGAGAATGGAGAGACAGTAAATTCAGCACAGACACATACACACACAGTATGTTTCAACTGCAGTATTCCTGAAGGGGAAGGTAGTGTCCTGAGACAGCAGCAGTGACTGCAGACTGATCCCTCCATAGTAAAATCAAATCAGCTGTGAGCGAAAATAGAATTCAGTATTACTGCAGTTACTCACATGATTTCTAATTTGACAAATTTACCTCTGTTAAGGCCCCCAGCTCCCTTTCCTTTTGTCAGACAAAACACACAAACATTTTATACATTTTTGTATTCCGCAAACACTGCAAATATACCATATTAAAGCATGAAGGTTATCTTATCTGACTCTCTATATCAACACTGTTTACAGGAAAGAGTAATTTACCATATAAATACAATGGTCTACTGGACAGGTTGTAAGATAAGGTTGTTAATATAGTGGCCTCCAAATAAATATCAAACCAAATGACATTTGCACAGGCAAACTTTTCAAGCAAAACATTAAATTAAATAGACATTAATTTAAAACAGTTAAATGTAAGTGACATTAGTTACGTGAAATTATGTAGCAGCATTTCTTTGTAGATGTTTAATATTGGTATCTAATGCAATAGCATATGTGTGTGTGTGTGTGTGTGTGTGTTTTAAGTATGACTACAACTCAAATCTTACTATTTTTAGAGAACTCATTTCTTTGCAAGTTATGTATTTAAATATATAAACAGTTTTAAATAGACTTCCGTTTAAGAACGGGGGTGATAAAAGTCCAAAGGCTGATAACAAATACAGGTTAAACAAATACTCACATGCAAACTTACACACAGACACATGCCAGAACATGCCTGTAAATCTGCTTTGACACAATTTGCATGGTAAAAAGCACTATATAATGGTGACTTGAATAGAACACACACACACACACTCTCTCTCTCTCTCTATACAGTGGTGTGATTTCCTGATTTCTTATTTTTTTGCATGTTTGTCACACTTTAATACTTCAGATCATCAAACAAATTTAAATATTAGTCAAAGATAACAAGTAAACACAACATGCAGTTTTTAAATGAAGGTTTTTATTATTAAGGGAAAACAAAATCCAAAACTACATGGCCCTGTGTGAAGAAGTGTTTGGCCCCCTGTTAAAACTGTGGTTTATTACACCTGAGTTCAATTTCTCTAGCCACACCCAAGCCTGATTACTGCCACACCTGTTCGCAATCAAGAAATCTCTTAAATAGGACCTGCCTGACAAAGTGAAGTAGACCAAAAGATCCTCAAAAGCTAGACATCATGCCGAGATCCAAAGAAATTCAGAACAAATGAGAAAGAAAGTAATTGAGATCTATCAGTCTGGAAAAGGTTATAAAGCCATTTCTAAAGCTTTGGGACTCCAGCGAACCACAGTGAGAGCCATTATTCACAAATGGCAAAAACATGGAACAGTGGAGAACCTTCCCAGGAGTGGCCGGCCGACCAAAATTACCCCAAGAGCACAGCGACGACTCATCCAAGAGGTCACAAAAGACCCCACAACAACATCCAAAGAACTGCAGGCCTCACTTGCCTCAGTTAAGGTCAGTGTTCATGACTCCACCATAAGAAAGAGACTGGGCAAAAATGGTCTGCATGGCAGAGTTCCAATAAAATATGGTGGTGGTAGTGTGATGGTCTGGGGCTGTTTTGCTGCTTCAGGACATGGAAGACTTGCTGTGATAAATGGAACCATGAATTCTTCCGTTTATCAAAAAATCCTGAAGGAGAATGTCTGGCCATCTGTTTGTGACCTCAAGCTGAAGCGAACTTGGGTTCGTTTAGGGGGCAAACACTTTTTTCACACAGGGCCATGTAGTTTTGGATTTTGTTTTCCCTTAATAATAAAAACCTTCATTTAAAAACTGCATGTTGTGTTCACTTGTGTTATCTTTGACTAATATTTAAATTTGTTTGATGATCTGAAACATTAAAGTGTGTGCAAAAAAATAAGAAATCAGGAAGGGGGCCAACACTTTTTCACACCACTGTATATAATGGTTACTTGAATAGAACTCTCTCTCTCTCTCTCTCTCTCTCTCTCTCTCTCTCTCGCTCTAATTGCAACGCTAGATTAACATAACATAAAAACAATATAATTACCAAAACAGATTAAACATTTTTAAATTATGTATAATGACTTATCTAGTTTACGGTTTCATTAAATTAACTTTTGCTATACACTTAACATGCTTGTGTGTGGTAATTAGTTTGACACCCAGGAAGGCCAATGCAGAAAGGCAAAATAAATACGTCATAAATTATTTATTTATTTAGATTTTTTTTAAGCAGTTATGACCCAGTTAAAGAATCTTCTACTCTATATAAAGGATACGCATTCATTAGTAAGTAAACATGCTGTGCTTATCCCATGTCTTTACATCAACCTTGCTTTCATAAAAGAGTAAAAGCATTACATATAAAAAATCATAAAAATTGAGAATAAAACTGGCATCAACCCACTCAAATGTTTTTTTAATGAACAAGACTACTGGTATAAGCTTCTATAGACTCCTAAAAAATGTATGAGAAATTCTTCATCTGCAAATAATGTCAAGATATAATTTCATCGTGAGACAGGATCATTTTCTTTTATAAGTCAAAACCGACACTTTACATTTCGTTATGATTACTCAATGATACCTTCAATAAAATTCTAAGTGAATAATGACCAGCCCTGCAGAATAATGAAATTAGACGAGCTACATTCAACTGCTCAATATGAACAATAAATGTGTCAGATAGTGGTTACTGCTGAATGAACGTCCAGGCTGCAGACAAATCATAGATCCTACAGGATGCCTGCAACTCATAAGTCTAATGAGTCTTACATTTTAAGATGTAAAACAATAGGGATAGTTCCGGATTCATTGCTGATTTATTTATGGTTCTCAATTGGTGGCATTTTAAATTAACACTTGGAAATAGCTCATGCAGTTTGTATCTGAGTAATGAAGCCCACAAACCATTGGCTGGAATAGATTTAAAGACTACAGAGTATTACGATAAGTTACTTAAGGGGGATTGTTAAAAACATGTTATGAACTGCTTTTATCCATAGGGATATAACAGACATGGATGCCTGGAGGAACTGAGCATGGTGCTTCAGTACACCCTGGAAAGTTATTATGTTCCATCTATGGACATCACCCAGAGTGTATATTTCTTAAAGGGGTCATATGATGCGATTTCAATTTTTCCTTTCTCTTTGAAGTGTTACAAGCTCTTGGTGCATAAAGAAGATCTGTAAAGTTGCAAAGACTATAGTCTCAAATCCAAAGAGATATTCTTTATAAAAGTTAAGAGTCAACCACGCCTACCTAAAATGGCTCGTTCTAACATGCCCCCACATATCTACGTCACAATGTGGGAAGATTTGCATAACGCCGCCCAAATGTTCACGCAAAGAAAGAAGGCGTAACTTTTATTCTCGCTGTAGTATTGTTGCTGCCGCCATGTCGTGAAGGCGTTGTGTGTTTCGTTGTGAAAGCGAAACTACTTTGTTTGGCCTTCCAAAAGAGGACGATATCTGCTTCGTCATGCCTGGAGCTGATCCGTGCTGGTCGCTGAGGAAATACATCTGTGTGTCACCGCTGATCTCCAGATCGGCTTTCACCGTGGACGAAGCCCAGGGTCGTCACATGTGCTTGCCTGGATCACCGGATCGGCTTTCACCATGGACGAAGCGGAGTCCAGCCCGGGGTCGTCACATGTGGTTGCCCCAAGCCCAACGGCCGCTCCTTTGTCGAATCCGCCAGCCACGGCGTTCTCAAGCCCTGGTTAAGTTGTATTTACTTACAACACTGTTCCAGAACAGTTCAACCCAAATATTCATTTGTGTGCAGACTGACAATCAATCAAGTTTCAATCAAGTTTCCTGATCCTGGAAGAGTAGACTACAATGCCAACTGTTCTGACTCACAGACT
>NW_015545562.1:1190805-1190999 GCF_001515605.1 Sinocyclocheilus anshuiensis | reverse complement strand
CATTATAATCCGTAATTATGTCCCCACTGGATGCAACAAATGCCTTGTTTATAATGGGTTTTCATGTTTTTGATTCGTCGTTCTGGCCGGACAGGTCATCACAGGATTTTAAGGGGCGTAACATTTCCGTCACACGCTTGAGGTATTCGGCCAATCACAACGCACTGGATAGCTGGCCAATCAGAGCACACCTC
>NW_015545562.1:1189938-1190785 GCF_001515605.1 Sinocyclocheilus anshuiensis | reverse complement strand
AACATAAATAGTCCAGGCCTGGTCCTCTCTCGTCTTGCACTGTCGTCACTCCTCCTTTTATTCTTCCGGAGCTCCTCCGTGGGACTCGAGACCGGTGTGTGGCGCAGGTGTCCCTCATTATCTTTCACTCCACCGGCCTCGCTCCGTTCCCACGGCTCTCGGCCCCGCCCCACTCATCACAATAATCATTTTACATGTTTTAAAAACTTCTCTCATGCCAGGTTAATGTACAGTGACACCTAGAACTAAGTGACTTGCAGGTTAATTTACCTAAAAAGTATACTGGCTCTAGTTTGAGCATCCTGACAAGCCCAAAATGGCAACACTGGCTGAGCTAACAGCATGAATTTGAGACGAAGCCATTTGTTTTTTTTGCAACTAATGGAAGAAAGAGGGACTGTTCTGGAAACGTGTTTGAAAAGTCATAATTTTGTCAAATCCACTTGGTTAGTGGCACAGAAACTACTTGGGCTTCATTCACAAAGTAAATGGTTCATAAAACCATTATTATGTAAAATTGTTTTATGAATGTGAAATCACATTTAAACATCTAGCATGCTATTGTGACAATGACTTGCAAGTTTTCATTCTCCACAGTCATATTTCCTTTTAGATCATTCTTTCTGCTGAACTGATTCAAATGTCCTGCTGCGAACATTCCCCAGATGCCTCACGTGTTAGTTGCAGTTGTGAGACGTTGCCTCTCACCTGAAATATTAATACTGTTGCTGTCAGAACACATCTGTGCCAGTAGACTGAGCCTGAGGATTTCAGACGAGCTAAATACCCATGTGCATACACACACACACACACACACACACACACACACACACACACACACACACAC
>NW_015545562.1:1170348-1189670 GCF_001515605.1 Sinocyclocheilus anshuiensis | reverse complement strand
CATAAACACATTTCATTACACCAAATACACAAAATAATGTTCTTTTTAGCAACATCGTATGACCCCTTTAAGTGTTAATTAAAAAAAAAAAATTACAATAATGTAAGCCATGAACCTGCATGCGCATGCATATACATAACCATAACTCTTTTTAGTATCTGCACTTACACTTAACATTAAAGTGACTTATATTTTAGATTTGAAACATTTTTTTATATGAAACCTTAGTCTTAAAGAATAAGACTCATTAATTATACTAATTATTAAATATAATTGTGATAAATGGGGCGGGGCCGAGAGCCGTGGGAGCGGAGCGAGACCGGTGAGTGGTGCAGGTGTCGCCCATTATCATTAACTCCCCCGGCCTCGCTTCATTCACACGGCTCTCGGCCCCGCCCCACTCGTCACACTGTCCTATCACAATAAAGGTCAAAAGTCAAAAAAAGAAAGAAAAAAAACACGCACACACACACACACACACACACACACACACACACACACACACACACACACACACACACACTGTGATTAAACAATCCAATTATGCATGAGGATTCAAATTGGCCATGTATCCGTTTGAAACTTGAGGGGACAAGAACATGGCGATAGGTCAAAACTGACACAATAAATCTCATCAGTCTCAAAAAGTTCTAGAGGGCAACACATATGCTTCATATCTGCTCTCATTAATAAAAGGGTGCAAATGGTATGAATTATGCAACACTGTATTTGCGATTAGATTCATTATTCCAAATTCACATATATTACACATAGAGGTATCTTATGTCAATGTTTTTTCTGATATGTTGCTAGTATAAAATATTTGAAAAATATATGAGATCCTGTATTATTTGTGCAAAGCAGCATTATTCTGGACACATGATCAGTCATGTTGCTTAGGAATGGGTCAACACTTTAAATAACCACAAATTACAATAATTACACCACAACAAAGACAACAAGCCCAATCTCTGGCCCCCTGGACAGACACCGGTCCCCTGAAAGGGCCACAATGGCTTTGAGTGTAGGATCTCTAATTTAATCCTGTCCTTTAGTTATGCCTACAACTTTGTTTTTAAAAAACTTGACCCGTATGTCGACAATCGCTTGTCAGTTCAGTTGTTGCTGAGGATTTGCACACAAAGGCCAGGATGTTTCTAGAGCCTCTGTTACTGCCATTGTGCGGTCAGTGCATTACACTGGCTGGCAGTTACAGAATGGGCAGCTAAGCATTGCCTTGTGCTCATGTGTCTATAGTCGTGCCGCTTGATCCCATTTGATCCAATTAAGATTTACAACGCTGGCTAAGGCAGAGAGTCTTACCTGTGCAGGAGAGAGAGGATAATGAGGAAAATTTGGCTCTGACGTAATGCACTCCTGCATCACAGAAAAAGCTAAGCTTCTTTGCACATGGGGAGGTGAAGGAGTGCAATGTATGATATGGTATTGGAGGTCTCGACATATAAAAGCCATAATCAGGACACTCATCATTCACTCATTTGTGACAATGCAAAAGCTTTCTGGCCAGTGACCACATGCAAAGATTATCACCCTTTGACGCTGGGTGTGTAAAGCCTAAGGCAAAATGAAAATGAGAGGGAGAATGCAGTTAATGTTTGTTTCAAAACCATGAAGTTCTAACCTTTTTGACCTAAGGTCCTCTAAGAAAATATTTTTGAATGCCTCGCCCTTAGAAATCAGTAGTGTCAAAAGATTAAAATAATTATGATACATTTCATAAGATAAGTTTCAAAAATGGAATGTCTATCCTTAAAAACTACAGGAGCTCATTTCCGCTCACTAAAAGATGGTAATTGCGAATTGTGAGATATGAACCTGCAATTGCGAGAAAAAATGTCTGGATTGCGAGATAAAATGCCACAATTATTTTTTCTATTTTTATTCCATGGCAGAAAAAACACAGTATCGCGAAATGTAAACTCAGAATTCAGAGAGATAAAAGTCAGAATTGCTAGAGAAACTTTTTTTTTTACCTTTTATTATTATTTCCCCCCATGGTGGAAGCAGATTTCCATAAGAACAACTATGGTTGAAGGGATAAAAAAATATTTAGGAAATGTTTGCATATTTTTACCTGAAAAATAGAGAATTGTCAATTTACATTTTGTAAAACTACACCTTGATTTTAATGAAGTTTAAGCACTTGAAGTTAAAATAATTGAATATAGGTTATGTTAAAAATAACGTAAGGCCCCTATGAAGTGATGTCGCCTAGTGGACCACGCCCCTCTGTTGGAGAACCACTATTCAAGAATG
Organism: Sinocyclocheilus anshuiensis; assembly: GCF_001515605.1. Taxonomy (NCBI): domain Eukaryota; kingdom Metazoa; phylum Chordata; class Actinopteri; order Cypriniformes; family Cyprinidae; genus Sinocyclocheilus; species Sinocyclocheilus anshuiensis. Next base: position 1,187,393 of record NW_015545562.1, on the reverse strand, counting down.
ACCGAGCACGAAATGCCTAAAGCAAATGAGATAAATGCAGTGAATAAAAAGTTTCAAAAGCTATGTCTTAACCCAGACTAGTTTTACAAGCCGTTCTCCCCTGACTCCAGGGCCCGCCGCCGGATGGGACGGCGGTTGGCAACAGCTAGACTGTGACTGGGCAGGAGATGGCGGAAGGAAGTGAGGGGACAGGAAGTGGGATGGGATTTGAAGAAGAAGGCGGGAGAGATAGGAGTGTTTGGAATGTAGTGCGATCAAGAAAATGGAAAAAAAAGGAGAAAGTAACATCTAATATAGATGAAACAGATAGTGAACAAAGTATGACAATAGCAAGTAAACAACAAGAAGAAGAATATAAAGTGATCATGAAACTATCTCAGGAGGGGTCGTCATTTGGTGAGTGGAATCCGATTCAATTAACAAAGTCGATAAACAAATTGTTAGGCGAGGTTAAAAATGCAAAAGTATTAAGAAGTGGAGCGTTGCTGATTTTTTGTAGGAATAAAATGCAACAAGAGAAAGCCATAGAACTGAATAGAATAGATGGCAAGAGAATAAAGTGCGTCTTGATTGGAAATAAGGCGTTGATTCAAGGAGTTATCACAGGAATACCGGTAAATGTCACAGAAGATCAAATCAGAGACAATGTAACAGGGGCAAAAGTGCTGGAGGTAAAACGCCTTAGAACAACCAGAAACGGGGAGAAGTGCGATAGCCTGTCTGTTATGATTAAGTTTGATGAAGCAAGACTTCCAAGTAAGTTATACATAGGTTACATGAGCTATGAGGTCAGGCCATACATCCCTCCCCCACTGAGATGTTTTAAGTGCCAAAGATATGGCCATGTAGCAGCAGTGTGTAAGGGTAAACAAAGATGTGGTAGGTGTTCAGGCGAGCATGAGTATGGGGAATGTGGAGAAGGGGTAAAGCTGAAATGCTGTAACTGGAGGGGAGCACAGTTCAGCCTACCGTGGATGTGAAGCTAGCAAGAGGGCAATGGAGGTGCAGCGAGTGAGATCGCTGCAAGGAATAACATATGCAGAAGCTGTAAAGAAAGTGTCTAAGGAAGCCTATAAACCAGAACTCAAAGAAAATAAAAGTAGGTCTTGTGGGAAGTGTGAGAAAATTGAGGCAAAGAAGGATTTGTTAGTTATGGGCAAAAATGAATTTGTGTTGTTTATGGTTGAGGTGATAAACTGCTCGGCACAGACAGACCGGACGACAGAAAAGATCAAAATAATAGTTAAATCAGCGGAAAAGTATTTAGGAATAAAAGGGCTTAGCTGTGAGGTAGTGGAAGAAATGATAGTGGCAGGAAGCACAAGCTCGCAGACATGGGTTGGTGGCTCTTTATGATATTAGCTATATTGCAATGGAACTCCAGGAGCCTTATAGCAAATGGACAGGAATTCAAGAGTTTTGTCTCAGATTTAGCAGATAGACCTCATGTAGTATGTGTGCAAGAAACATGGTTAAAACCACAGTTGGACTTTGTATTGTATGGATATACTTCAATTAGGAGAGATAGAGAAACAGGAAAAGGTGGAGGTGTAGCAACTTTTGTTAAAAGTGGGGTAAGATATAAACTTATTAGTAAAGGGAAAGAACATGAATCTGTTGTAATTGAAGTGTGGTCAGGGGAAAACAGTATAAAAATAACCAATTTTTACAACCCTTGCAATAGATTAAGTACTGACAGGAATATTGGAACACAGCGGATACAGGACGTCATTTATACAGTATACAAAATCAAGTAGTCACAAGCATGAGGAAGGGCAGAAGCCCAAGGGAGGAGATGTTAGTCTCACGTCTTAGAATGGGTCACACTGGTTTAAATACAACATTGCACAGAATAGGAAAACATCCCACTGGATTATGCACTTATTGTAATGTACAAGAGACAGTGAAGCATATACTGTTAGACTGCAAAAAATATGAAGAAGATAGGGCAGAATTAAAGGCACAAATGGATGAACAAAGCATGACACTTGAGCATTTATTAGGGAAAGCATCTGGGAGAATACACAATTTATTAATGTTATTTTTGAAAAACACTGGGTTAAGTGAAAGAATTTAATAGGGTTTTTTTTTCTTTTTTCTTCCCTCTCCACTCCTTTGATGTCAGTCTAATGCCCACACTCCAGCCTAGTAGGTGGCGGTAATGCACCTTTGAGATGAGTTGCCAACCGCCATTAAACCTGAAAGAAGAAGAAGAAGACTCCAGGGCCCGTCCTCACCTCACAGTCCGTCGGTACTTTTCCGCAGGCGGAGCTCTAGCTTTACGTCACGCGCGATTCAGCCCCGTGGCTTTTGTTAAGCGCGTGCTCCAGTGTCGCTGTCAAAGCTCGCTCACCGATCTAACGGTCTCGAGACCCAGAACGACAGGGTTGTGCGGACGCAGAAACGTGCCACATCTGTTGCTTTTGCAATCCACAACCAACAGCTCTGAATTTACCTTAAATATGTCTACTATCGTCTACCGTCAAACAGATCAGGTAAGAATCAAGCTTATCAGCATTGTGTGAAGCTTCACGGCGTCTGTCCTCCTAGGATTCTTTAATACTACGTGTTTCTTTTATTTATGTTTTTAAAGATTATTTGCTTGTACGTTGCTATTTTGTATTACATGTACACTTGTATGTACTCACGCGACTGCCATATGGTGCGTTGTAATCTGCTCTGCATGTCTCTTCATAAACGCATGCGTTGCTCTCGTCACTCGCTTGAGTTTAACGTTTGCATTGCGCAGCAAACCGTGATGTTGTAAATGTTTAATTTAGTTGGATTTATCTATTTTGTACGCTGTACATTTGTTTCGCACATATGAAAATAATGTACATTTAAAATAAGTCTCTAACGAAGCACTGATTATTAATAAATAATTGCTTATTATTAGTAACAAATAATTCACGAAATAAAAAATATACAAAATAAACATGGGGTTTTACAGTTACAGCAATTGTATTGTCATCATTTGGCATTTATAGTATTTTAAGGGCTGAAATATTGCACATTCAGTATTCACTGGTCAGGCAGTTCATATCCCAGACTAGTCTTGTCGTTTTTTCCCGTTTCATAATAAAATGGGCTTCATACACTTTGAAATCTAGCTGCTTTGCCCTGTAAAATTTGATTGTGCTGTTGTCCTGATTATTGTCTGCTTACAAGGCAAATAGTTTTCTATTCTTAAAATCAAATAATTATTTAATTCTTTATTAAATTATTAAATAGAACAGTAAATGCCGACCAAGGTATAAATGTAATAACAGATAAATGAAAACCAGGACAGGACAGTTGTCAAGGTTAAAAAAGAGTGACTAGTGGTTCATAGAAAGCAGTGCTCGTATATTTTGACGCAGAACGTAAATTTTACCTCAGCGTTGATCTTTTGTGAGGAAGATGGAAAAATAACGACCAGGTCCTACTGACCCAGTTTGGGATTTTACTGTAGACTTGGACGAGGGGCTTAGAAACGTATTGGGCTCTGTATGATGCAAGCTTCATTGTGCGGGAAATGTGGATACGAGGCGTGTTAATGGACACTTCTTGTAGCCAATCGTATCATGCATGCTGGCCTATCAGGTTTCGTGAATTTAATGGGGCGTAACCCATAGAAATGTGTCCCTACGTGGTTGATCGTTTGCATCGATGTTTGATTGAATGCACCATATGGTCTCACCTTTCATCTCATATCTAATAATTGTACAATTTAAATTATTTAAACATCTTTCATACAGTTTTATTAAGCAGCAGTTCTCAAAAATGATGGTTTTGTTTTCTTTTTTGCTCGTTTTCTCTCTACATATGTCCTCTCTTCATACATGAAAATACCTGCAAACGTTTCCACAACCTAACATTGTGTGCACTCTCCCACAGTACATCTAATTTACTGTGGTTTTACACATAAAATCTCTAGTCATATTTCACAATCCCATTTGCAAGTCACAGGAAGCAGCAGTTTCACTTCTTGCAAATCCTTTTCCGTTCCATATCTCCACATCTGCCTATGGATGACCTAATTGTCACCGCAGTGCTTCATTTGTAAGGGAAATGAATGCAGCAAATCCTGTGCTCCTTAAACTAAGACCTTTGCTTGTGTATTTTGATACATAGATTCTTAAGAGTTAAGATGCTGTTTTTCTGTATACATCTATTATTTTATATTTCTTTTTAGAGAATTACTTGGCTATTTAAGTGCCTTTCCACTGTTGAATGTTGTGGTTAATGTGAATCACTGGGAGACATTTTCTGTGATGGCCACTGTGAATAAAATCTGTGTTCTGTCTCTTTCCCTTTCAAACATTCTTTCCGAACGTGGTGAACGATTATTCAATTTTCCAGCCTGTTCTCATGTGTGAGCTCAGCCGGTGGGTCGGTTAGCTCAATGTTTAAATTGTGTTCTCCTATTAACCTTTTCCCATAAAGGTTAGCATTTCATTAGAGAGGGGCAGCAGAGATAAAAACCAAGAAGCCAAAATAAAAACAGCAGCTTTTGTTGCCCTTTGCTCTCCGAATGTAATCTATTAATTCACAAAGCACAAAGCAGTTAAAAAACAGAATCTATAAAAAAGTACTGAACTGTAATTATTATGATGGAGTAGTCTGTGTGTCCTTTCCATCTTTGTAATTAGGAGTTTAAATTACATAAGCTCTTCTGCTGCCTGAGGGTTTATGAAAAGAGTAGCAGTGTGTTTTAGTTTAGGTCGAGAGAGAATAAATCACTGATTTTACCAGGTGTTATGTAACCCCTGGAAATGCAGCTCAGATTTTAGTGCACATCTGAATATGATTTTATTATATCAATTTTCTGCATGCTTTTTCCACAGCCTCTCATGATCTTGCACAACCATTTGACCATAATATTATTTCTTTAGTTGCACATCCACTTCCCTTCCTGCACATTTTATGCAGATTCACTGTTGTGCAAGCCATTCATGAGCTCAAAGGTACATTAGGTGATTTGTCCATAACTCCATAAAAGACACATGTTATTATTTTATACATCCAGGGCCATTATTTAAAATCATTATTATTTGTAAAGCATGGCATTAACAATGCCAAGGTCTTGATACCTGGTAAAATTTGCCATGAATAGCTTTGCATAGAAACATCAGGCAAATATATAAATGTTAGCAAGCCTGTGCATTTCTGATGCTGACTAATGTAGTTCACCTTTTTCTCAGAGCTGGAGGAGATCCCAGAGAGAAAGCGTGACTTGCAAGAAAGGGGTCTTATGATGGAGACCATTATAATTGCAAATGCTGCTTGTTGTCATGGGGTAGACTAAAGGCTTGTTCACACCCTGACGAATATCGCGCGCGATTATCGCCGACGTTTAACATGATTCATCTGCTGTAGTGGAGTGTTACGGGGTAACTAGGCAACCAGTAGTGGGAACGCCCACTAGCGACCTCAATTGCCAGCCACAAGCGACAAGCAGCGAAAAAGTCGCTGGCGGTGTGAACAGGGTTTCATTGGTGTCTGAACACAAAGGGCTTTATGACAAACGTGACAGCCACTACAAAAATCTCGATAAGAGGGAGATGTTATGGAGAGGAATTGCAGATCAAATAGGATTCGATGTGTACCGGGGTATTTCTGTTTTTCATTAAGCGCCATCTAATGTCAGGGAGTGAATTTGCACGTTCACTCGGCTCATCGCCTGCGAAAATCGCTTGGTATGAACACAAAAGACGCGTCGAAAAACGTTGGCGATAAGCGCTCGCGATAATCGTCCCTGTGTGTACGAGGCTTACGAGCAGCTTGAACTATATACAAATGCATGCAAGGAACTCATTGTCCTCTTATTGTCCTCATAGCCTCAGTTTTATTTTTTTGTATGGCCTTAAGCGATGCATTAAGTCGTTGCTCAATCTGGGTTATCTGTTGAGTCCTTCTGCAGACAGAGTCAATAGAACAACTGTTGCTGTGTGTTTCAGCCCATTCTCCTCTTTCTCTCTCGCCTCGCTGTCTGTCCCACGCTTACCGACTGAGCATGCTGTTTGCTGCATGCCAGAGGGGGCCAAAAAGATTATATGCACAAAACAGTCTTTCAGAGTGTTTTCTGCCACCACACATTTCAGTATCTGCCCATCTTTTTGTCTTTTCACCCTTGACTCTGTCAGTAATTGTGTGAGGATGCCGTGGTTGCCGCTACACAATGAACAGATTTGTGAGTCCATCTGAAGCTGCAAAGTCAACATAGGCTTTATCTGCTGTCTGACCCGTAAATGCCTTGGTTTAAAGTGTCAGTCCCTGATTCCACTCCAAGTGGACCAACGGCTCTCAGATTAATGTCACTAGTTTGAAACGGGACGGTTCAGACTTACCAATGAGTGGAAAGTTTCACGTTTTAAAGAGTCAGTGACATGATGCTGTTTTTGTCCTAAAATACTGTCAATGTCATTGCATAAAATATCAGATAAGGTGACCTTTTAATGACAAGACAGATAATTCAGGTTTTAAAATGAGGTGTGACTCCAAAAAACGTAATTTTTTGAAAAAAAAAACAAAAAAACTTGCATGTATTAAATTGAAACCTTTCTTCAAAATAAGTTTGATTTATTTATTTTTTTTTACTTTTATTTAATTTTTTAAGGGTGCTTTCACACCTGTAGATCGATTTGCTTTGTTCCGAAACAGGGATTAAAATTATTACAATGCGGCAAAGTTTCTAAACTGACCAAATTTGTTAATACAAGTCACGCGCGAGTAAACTGTTCTCTTATTGGTCAAAGTTCCACGGTTTATTTTCCAGAATTCCACTTAGCTGTCATGGCTGTCATCCGTCAGGATGGAATGACAACAGCTTTGTGGGCTTATTGTTTTTTCAGCTTTTTCAATTTTGTAGCTGTCATTATATTAATTTATAATTTTGAACAGATGTCCAGGATTCATCGGGAAAACATTTTTAAAATGCATCTACTAAGAAGAAGAGCAATAAGACCGCATTATAAAATGAAAAAGTGCACTTTGATTTTGAATGGCGAAGATGTGTTCACCCACAGACACTCACAGGTTCATTTTGAGGTATTAGCAAAACAACAAAGCTAATGCTTTTCACAGAACTTACGTAATTACCCATCATACATTGTGATATAGCCTGGTTCGTTGGATCGGACAACTTAACTGCTCCCGAGTTAGTTTTCAATCAAGCCAAGACCACCTCGTTCAGGCGATCTTGGATCGATTGTTTTGGTGCGGATCCAGGTGCAATTGCCTTTTTCACATATGCCCAAACGAACCGAGCTAAGGGGGGAAACGCGCCAGGTTCCGAAACAACGGGCCAGGTGTGAAAGCACCCCAAGATATTTTCTTTGACTTTTTTTTTAAGGAGTAAAGAGTTTGGATTAACTTTATATGTGAGATTAAGTGGAATAAACTCCATTGTAGACAGTTAAAACAGGAAGGGCATAAGAGAGAGCTCACATAAAAAGCATAATTCAGTGCTTCCGTGGTCTTTTACTCATCCTAGTGCTTGAAAGTGTTTCTCCAGTGCCACTTATCTTCAAGAGGAAGCATCCCTATGATGAGGTAAATTAAAGCCTAGCATTTTCCGATTGCTGTTTTCAATAATCAACCCCTGAGGAGGATAGAGCAAGAGAGGATGAGCAGATTATCCAAAGGCCTCCACTGCCTGCTTGGAGCATTTGCGTCGACTGAGGCTGGAATGGATAAAAGGATGTGAGTGGAAAAATACTAGCAGGTTTTCATGTAAAACATGAGGATTCCGCACACTGGAGCTCATTTGTTTTTCGCTTCTGCATTTTTCCATCCCCACACAGCTGTAGCCACATCATTGTGGGAATGTGATAAATCCATCAAAATTCCTAAGTACATTTTTTTTGGTTGTGTGACCATCCTCCACCCCTAAAATGTGACCTTCTGCTAGCTAAAAGGGTTTTGAATGACCTGTGGAGCATTCTGGAAGCATGTGGGTGTGGTAGAGCCATGTGGTTAACGGGGAAGAAGATGGGGAGAATCTGTGCGGGTGTTGTAGTAACAGTCTGACCAAGAGAAGGGTTAACGGAGGGTCGGAAAAGCATGTCCTGAGAGGCAGCTTCTTGAATTAAGTCTGTATGAGACCGATTCTATCCGGATTAATTTCAGTTGTCTGTGCAGCAGGAGTGAAGGCTGATCCCGAAAAAGGCACGTGTTTAACTCCATGAAAGCGATCAGTAGCGTAAAGCTGGGTCAGTCTGTGATCGGCAGCGCTTCTGCCCTTGGGCAACATGTGAACCTTTCATTTCTGTTAGTTCATTCCAGATCAGTATTAGATGTTGTGGCTATTGACGTGCTAGTAATTGCCATTGATGTGATCAGTGTTTCTGAGATCAGTCATCACAACCCCTTGTTTGTTATTTGTTTTGCAGGTTATAATGCACAATCAACACAGAAAAGGTTTGAGTCTATAGCCAACGGGACAAGCGAGGACTTGATTGCAGTCACTCTAAGCCTGAGAGTTTGAGTCACCTCTGACCCCCTGCTGTGCCCACTGGTTGCCTGGCATTGCCTTTTCCATCCACTTCGTAGTGAAGGAAGACCTAGGCACTCCCATTCCTGGTTCTACTTCACTTGTGCCTTTTTACGGCTTTCCAAAGTAAACTATCTCTCCCAGACATACGTCATTCGGTATTAGGTAAGCGCATGACTTATACATGAGGCTGACTGTTATGTGTGCACAAAAGGACGGCTTTAAAGTGATTATAGACTCTGACAGCTTTTTAGCCAGCAACTAAAATGAGTGATACATTGTATTTCATGTGCAGATGTGTGTGTGGGTGATATGTTTATGTAAGATATGCAGTGTGGGATAGATATTTTGAGGTAAAATCCTAAAATTGACTTAAGCATGTTATTGTTTCACTTTTGCAAAGGCTTAATTTCCAAAATGATTCCCAACGGATATTTGATTTTTGAGGACGAAAGTTTCCTGGATTCCACCGTGGCCAAGATGAACGCCCTTAGAAAGAACGGCCAGTTTTGTGATGTGAGACTACAGGTAACACACCCTTTTTTAACCTTATTATTCTCCGTGTCATTATGAGACGGCTGAAACATGACTCAGGGAAGAGTGTGTTTCATTATATGTGGGTCCTGGATCTTTGAATGGCCTTTAGCCGTGTGACGTTCATTAACAGACAAAGCCAAACCCTCTGTGTTCAGAATATTTCAAAGACTTGAATGGGAGGTTTAACATTTTCTGAAGAGATTTAATGGTTAATTCTCAAGATTATTTTCTTTCGATTCAAAAAATACTTTGATGACATTTAAATGACCATGCACCATATCTGAAAATCCAGATTTATTGTAGGTAATACCTGTTAGTAAATGAAATCGAAATGGTGCCTATTTCTTTGTTACAATGTCATAATAGGCTTAACCTTTGTCATTTTACCTCTGCAGGTGTGTGGCCATGAATTGATGGCTCATCGGGCAGTACTGGCTTGTTGCAGTCCATATCTGTTTGAAATCTTTAACAGCGACCTGGAACCTCATGGTGTCTCTCATGTGAAATTTGAGGATCTGGACCCTGAGGCTGTGGAGATCCTTCTCAACTATGCTTACACTGCCCAGTAAGAGAGACACAACATGCAATCAACCAGTTAGAGCCATTATACGGCACTTTTTCTACCATATTAATGGCTTTCCAATGTTTTCTGACATCTGTTGTTACTCTCTGCAGGTTGAAGGCAGATAAAGAGCTGGTTAAGGAGGTTTACTCTGCAGCCAAACGGCTCAAAATGGACAGAGTGAAGCGGGTAGGTTAATCAAGCATATGTTTTTGTGACCGTTTTACTTGAGATGAAGCTCTAACCAAGTCTTTTGTACTTGCTCTCAGATCTGTGGCGACTATCTTCTCTCCAAAATGGATTCCCAGAGTGCCATCTCCTATCGCAATTTTGCCAGCTGCATGGGAGATGGGCGTCTGCTGGGCAAGATCGACAGCTATATCCAGGAGCATCTTCTGGACGTGTCTGAGCAAGAGGATTTCCTCAAGCTGCCACGCCTTAAGGTGAGCTGACCTTTTAGGTCATGTACTATGCTTTATTGCGCTCTTGTGCTAAAGATATGTTCTCTTTTGGTCTGGTTTATAGTTGGAGGTGATGCTGGAGGATAACTTGACCTTGCCTAGTAATGGCAAGCTTTACTCCAAGGTGATTGGCTGGGTTCAACGCAGCCTGTGGGAAAATGGCGAACCCCTGGAGCGACTGATGGAGGAGGTGAGCACTGCGCTCCACTGTGAGCTCCTCTCTCCCTTCCCTCCCTTCTTCCCCCTCGTAATTCATCCCATTCACAGATTTAACAGGTCACACCAGCCATCTTAATGGTAGAGGTTGGTTGGGTTTGTTCTCTCTGCCTTCCATATATATATTTTTTTGTTTCCTCTTCCCCTTCACACTCAAATCACCCCGGGCCTTTAAGAATATACATTTAGGTACAGAACGGGGCTGTTACACCCTCCGCAAAGGCGAGTGGGTAGTCCAGGTGAGCCAAACTAAAAGCCTCCTGAATGCTCAGTGCTGTGCAGTAACTGCAGCTACTCTGTCTGCTCACAGAGAGTGACATGACATGTTGCCGTCCCAATGACATCTCTCTCTTCTCTAAGCAGGTGTGTGAGTGTTTGAGTGAGTGTGCTTGCTCTGGGAACCAGCACTAACAGTTCTTCCTCCCCACTGATTTATCTCTCCTTAGGTTTATTAGAGCAAACATCAGCAGGATTCTCACAAGACTGAAGAAGCCAAGACTGGGGCCCTCCAGGGTAATGAGTCAGTGAATGAAAGAAAATAACAAAAGAACGAGAGGGAGCTGTGGCGAAATGAGCGCTAGGCTCCTGCCTCTTAAACAAATGCACTCACCAACAGTACACAGTTCATTTAAAATGACACTTCAGATGTCTGAGTACCACCACGTTGAACACTTCAAAACATTCACATATTAAGTCCACCTACTGTAATTCACATATGCATGCGAAGTAGATCAAAGCATGTCACACAGTTGTTTATGCACACACTTGCAGTACGAAATATTCAAATGATTGGCACACAAATATGGGTGCTTTATGCCACTAAGGCATTTAACATTACATACACAGTATGCACCTGAATACTGATTAAGTACGAAATGAAAGAAAAGGAACAGAGCCATCGACTTCATAAAAGGCTTAATGATGGCACCTACAGTAAGTTTCATCCTAAATAAAGGAAGTGGGAACTGAGTGCAGCTTAGAGGGATGTTCGGAATTGCTCTCAGTTCCTAGTTCCTTTTAATCTGCTTTTGGACACATTCCCAGCAGAGATGGGCACAGGAAGTGACAGCAGCAGTCAGTCATGGAAACATAAAGCATTACTTTTTTCCTCATTTAAAATCAAATATCAGTAAACTATAAAACACTACTATAGCTATAGACAAATGGCCTCTTTTTATTTCAGCAGTGCCTACTGGTCCTGTTCACTTGGCATCAACACTGTACACAGTTGGTCAAGGGCAGCTTACAATTTTTACTTCAGATACTTTCTCATTGTGCAAGACACTTAAAACATTGATGCAACCATGCTTTTACCATTTTATGTCCTTAATATATCTGCAAGTACCCATAGACAAATACACAGAAATTATGTAATGTTGATGCACATTTTTTGTTTAGTTTCTACAATCATTGTTCTATTTTGTTTTCAGTTATTTGAACTGAATTTTGTATTGTATTTGGTTTTGAAAAAAACCTTTAAGCTTGAAGACAATCCAAGATTTTTTTTTCTAAATGAAGCACTCATTTTTGAGCTGTGTAAGTTGAAAACAGCTAACCAGTGTTGTACTGGAGTTTATGTGATGACGTCTGACTTGACTAACCCCCTCAGCTGAGAGGATGGATGACAGCCGAACATGCACTGATGGAGCTTGTTTGTCTATTTCCTTCTGCAACCTTGTTGACAAATGAAGGTTCCCAAGATGCTTTGTGGCGAACAGTATTGTGATCCACATTCTGCTGTTTTCAGTGCAGTGAAAAGTCCAGAAGATCTTTGGAAATGCTCCTGAATCCACAACAACACTGTTCTTATTCTTTAAGAAGCTTTTTTACCAGCATCTTGCAGTGAACGAGTGCTATGGCCCTTCCCTTCTTAACTTTCCTTCTTCCCCTGACGCACATAGTTGGGTGCTCTGTTGTCATGGAGACAGCCACATGGGTTCTGTTGTTGCTGTGTGTTTTGCAGGTGCAAACGCTGTACTATTCGGCCGATCACAAGCTGCTCGATGGGAGCCTGCTTGACGGGCAGGCTGAGGTGTTCGGCACTGAGGATGACCACATCCAGTTTGTGCAGGTACACAACCAGCGCTGAGCTCTTCTCAGGCTGGACCACAGCAGGCCCGTAGCGAACGCAAGATTTAATGCTAGGATAGAGCAGCTGCTTTGTTGTGCTGGGCTGTTGAGTCTTGAGCGTTTTGAGCTAGAGCGATCACGATGTGTGCGTGATGAGTGTGTGGATTGGGTTTTAATGCTGCTTATAGTGTGGCTTTACATTGAGATTAGATTAAAGTAGATATAAGGTTAAAAGAATAGTCCAAGGTTCAGTACAAGCTCATTCGAAAGCATCTGTGTTGTGCTGTGGTTTATCACAAAAATTAATTTCCATATATCCCTTTAAAAAAAAGCAAAAATCTGGATTACAGTAAGGCACTTACAATAGAAGTAATTAATCTGTTATCTGTAAATGTTAAAATATTCCCTGTTCCAATAGTATAGCCACAAAATGTAAACAATATGCATGTTAACTTGATTCTAGTTTGAAAAAAACTGCTTGCTAATCTTTTCTGTGTAATTTTATATCCAACTCTGGTGCTATGACAACATAATTACTGTAAAAGATTTAAGCCACTTTAAAGCTCATATAATACACACGCTTTAAAAGAAGAGTTCATGTGAGACTTTTATAAAGTTATAAGCTTCATATCCTTTAAAAAATGGCCCATTAATGTCCATTGTACCTACCTTACTAAAACCTAAATTTTTGCTTTTTAAAGGGATCATGAACTGAAAAACCAAAATTCCCTTGATATTTTGACATATCAAAATATTATACTATATAAAACATCTTGTAAGTTTCAGAACTCAAAATGTTCCCGTTATTCTAAAAACAGCTTATATTGAAGCCAGTCTGCTAAAACGACAGCTTGTGAAATGTACAACTCTTATTACGTAATAGTGTAACTAAACACCGCCTCCACGTAAGAAGATCAATGCCTGCTTCTACATTGCTGGCTGTTTAGCCCCGCCCACCGATTTACACATGTAGTGTAAATAAATAGAGGCGAATGCAGGTCTATGCAGAAACTAAAAAATAAAGATCGCTCCGAATAAGGCGCTGTGCAGTGCCAAGCTGTGGAAAAACAGTCTTTGCATTGCTTTCCTTCTGATCCCAACGTTAGGAAAGAGTGGATGAACTTCCAGAATGTGTCCGTAAGAACTTGGTCCTTTGTTCCCTTCATTTTACCGTGGATTCATTTACAAACAAGGAACAATTCGATGCTGGATTTTCAGAAATATTGAAATTAAAAGACGATGCTGTGCCAGCTATATTGATACAAGTGTGAGTAACTGTTTTTATTACGTGATCACTATTGCTTTGTCTGTTATTACAGATCGTTTGATATGTACTGAGTATTTATGTGTTTTTGACCTAAATCACAACAGCGTCCATCTATGATGGATGTAGGCTGTCAAACATACACAACTGTAAGCCAATCATACCAGTGGGCATTTACTTCATCCGCCACACCTATTCAAAGTGAGCGTTCTGATGAGGGGGGTTAAAAGCAGGACAGAAAATAGCCTATTACTTCTAAATTATGTTTTTTGATGTACAAATTGATAACATTGTAAGGGGACCTCGGAGAACAGTACAAAATATTTAAAAAGGCAGTTCATGACCCCTTTAAAAGAAAAAGAAGCATGAGTCAAAATTATTTTTGTGGTATTCAGCATTATGCCACAATTGCCGTCTATTGAGCTTAACTTGCATTGAACCCAGAATATTCCTATAACCTGATGCAGGCCAAGCATCTTGTAAGTTGTTAAGTCAGGCTTACACCTAGACGGGGTCTGGGACTGTGTGAGGTTGTGTGTATGTGGACCATGGGCTCGGAGTCTGTAGCTGCGCTGTGCCTTTGCAGAAGAAGCCCCCACGTGAGAATGTACACCGACAGCTGAGCACCAGCTCCTCTGGCAGCGGGGGGGGTTCTTCTTTACAGGAGTCACCCATGAGGCTGACTTATTTTTTTTTTTACAGTGTTTGGGAGGAGGTGGGTGGGGGTGGTCTGTTTGGGGTTGCCGAAAGCAACATTAAGCCTTTGCATATTGCATACTTTATTTTTGTTGTTGTATATATTGTTGTTTCTTTTTTTTCCATTTTAAGAAGAATGCCAACATTTATTGCACACTGAGTGTACCTTTTTGAGTAGTTTTGAAATTCTCCTTTCTTTTTTGGCAATTTGAAGACAGGATTGATTGGTTGAACCCATTAAGGAAGTGGTTCAGGTTGAATGTTTGCTTTATAGTTTTTTTTTGTGTTTTTTTGTTTTGTTAGCTCACTTCATTTAAAGCTCCATGGTTATACAAAGCCTTATTTTACAAAACATTCAAACACATGACTTTCCTTTTTGTATCATTAGCCATGACGTAGGATTACTGTACCAATCTTTAAAGATGGCCTTTTTTATATTTTTGATACACTGCTAAGTAACCAATAGATAGATGGATGAGCTAGTCGACACACAACACCCATGAGGATATAAACTTTAATCAGTGCCAGTTTAGTAACCCTCACATGCGTATAATCGACCACGCTTTAGTGCCTCTGCTCATTAGATATTTTGTTACCATTTCTTTTGTTTGACTGATTCAAGCAAGTGCGGTGATGCTCATTTCCTTCTCAATACCAACATTTTTAATATTTCCTGTGTTTAGCGTTTGGAAGCAACAAAAATATTTTTGGCTCCATGGTTTTGTTTTTCTCAATAAACTTGATCAGGGGAGAAAATCCTGTACCACATTTGTTATGAACTGATATTTCCTTACTAATAAACCATTTCAACCTGTAAAAGTATTGCTGTTTGTGTCTCTAGAAATGATGAATTGCGTATTGTTTTGCACATTTTATCTCTAGATTTGAATTCTGGTGTGATTATATTAAATGTCATTATTCTGGTGGATATATAACACCACTGTGTAGTTCATCAGTGAGTTTAGGATCAGATAAAAGGAAATAAGGCAAAAGAAATTGTTAATTGACATTTCTTTCATTCTGTGCCATTAGCCATGATGTTGGATTACTGTATTTTATGGTCCATAGTTTAGTTTATTATCAGTCCATTTATTACGCAGGTTGATTCTTGGATTCTTATCCAACAATACTTCATCCTCAGTCCATTCACAAAAACGAACCTGTCTTAATCCCAGACAAATCGGGACAGTCGTGCTGGCAGGAAGTAGGCCAAAAGCCACACAAGCACAAGGTCTTCGGGAGGGATTATAGGTCTTTTCTGGCACTGAATATCCATTGGACTTAGGCCATGCTCATGAAGTTGCTGCAATGACTTTCTGGTACTTTCCTGTTATTTCTACTGAGATGAGGATTGATAAAGACGAGGAACTCGTAGCATATGTTAAATATATACCAAAAGAACTATGTGAGTTTTTGCATTCCACAGCTGCTTTTCCATTGCTGTTTTCTTTCTTTTTTTTATATAAACATGCGCTAGCTGGACCTTTAAAGTTTGACCGTTGCCCTCCTTACATTTGCTGCTTCTCGCGCATGATGCAGGCCGTGTTTTAAAAACGTGGCATTAAAGTTACAATAATAATTTTGACTATTAAAAACATGTCTCTAGATCTTGCAGAGTGTTTTTATTCCACTTTTAAACGAAAAACACATTGTGCTTTGCTTGGCCATTTGTTGTGACAAACAGGAAAGTGTTAGACGAATATAAAAAGCTTAGTATACCACGGCAGCGGTCGCAACAGCCCTTGTTTGAAGCCCTCCTCGTGTGGAGACCGAAGAGTGTAAAGACCATCGACTCTACCGTTCGACTCCACCGAGCAGGGACACCGGCAAGGGACATACGTATCGCTTTTGAATCATTATCTTTCCTACTACTTGTTTCCATTCTGTTTTCAGTTTTTATAACTAATTCTTACTATGTGTTTCCAGATCCCTACTATCACTACCACTCGCAAACCACACATTACACACTGTAGGCAGCGCAATCCTATCAACCTGCGTACTTTGCCTATGTCTACTAATACACTACTTTCTTTTTCTATTGGTCTATGGAATTGCCAGTCTGCTGTAAACAAAGCATATTTTATTACTTCTATTACAAGTCATTCAAGATTAAACCTCATGGCCCTGACAGAGACCTGGATCAAACCAGAGGACAATGCTACACCTGCAGCACTCTCCAATAATTTATCTTTTTCCCACTCCCCCCATCTGACTCGAAGAGGTGGAGGTACTGGTCTGCTTATCTCTAATGATTGGAAATTTAATCCTTTACCATCTCTGAGTATCAACAGCTCCTTTGAATATCATGTGATCGTTCCTCCACTGAACCCCTCGGATCACTTCCTCCTTACTCTTAACCTCAACATGGTTCCTGACACAACACATACCCCTCCATATGTCACTTTTCGACGTAACATCCGCTCACTCTGACCCTCCCAGCTATCTGCTATGGTTTCATCTTCGCTTCCTTCCCCTGAACAGTTACCATCTCTTGATGTTAACCGTGCTACTGATACTTTCTGCTCCACTCTTACGTCTTGTTTAGACACTGTCTGCCCCTTGTCTTCCAGGCCAGCTCGTACCACCTCTTCTGCCCCTTGGCTATCTGATGTTCTCCGTGAGTATCGTTCTAAGCTCAGAACTGCAGAAAGAGTATGGCGTAAATCACAAAATCCTACTGACCTTAATGTATATCGATCACTCCTCTCTTCATTCTCTGCTAATGCCTCCACTGCTAAAAGGACATACTATCACAACAAAATTAAC
>NW_015545562.1:1160276-1170004 GCF_001515605.1 Sinocyclocheilus anshuiensis | reverse complement strand
CCCTAACAGCTGACGACTTTGCCACATTCTTCATTAATAAAATTACAAACCTCAGTGCACAATTTGTCACACCACAAACTGTCAAACACATCTTACCTGCAAACATACACTCGTTTTCATCCTTCACTCCACTCTCTGAGGCAGAAGGGCAGAAGTCTCTCATTTCCAATCATCCTACTACTTGTCCGCTTGATCCTATTCCATCCCATCTCCTTCAAGCCATTTCTCCTGCTGTTGTACCTGTCACATCGTTAACACATCCCTTCACACCGGTGTTTTTCCCTCAACATTTAAACAGGCTCGTATAACCCCACTACTTAAGAAACCCACTCTTAACCCAACTCTTTTATATTCTATTTTTTTTATTCTACTTGTTTTTCTTTGTGTGTGTGTGTGTGTGTGTGTGTGTTTATGTGTGTGTATTATATATATATACAGACACCTTGCTATGTGTACTGCGTTAGGCCAACCGAGACTTGTCATTTGCACTTATTTATTGTTGCTCTTTTGTTAGTTTTGACTGCTTTTATTGTCCTCATCTGTAAGTCGCTTTGGATAAAAGCGTCTGCTAAACGACTAAATGTAAATGTTTCACACATACGTTCCCCTAACGTAATGCGGCTGAATACCGCTTTCAATGCGGTTACGTTCACACAAAGTTCGGTCATTTACTTGGGTGACAAACATATTCTATAACCAAATTCACGTCCGTACATTAAGATTTTTTTTCTTGTTTTTTATGAGGACCTCATAGACTGTAAAAAAAAAAAACAGAATGAGGACAACTCCGGCCTTGTCTGTCACTCATACAGTGCGAGAAAGCCTCTCTAAGCTGCACATATGCATGTCTAGCGAGAGTTTCAGGTTTAAATATGTCGATTGGTGAACTTACAGAGACCCAAATAGGAGTTGTCTGTCATCTTTTTGGTTTTAAAAACGGGTCTGCGAGCAACTCAGCTGCTGTCGGGTAATTAAGACTTGGCGGTATAAACTCGCGCCTCGTTATGTTATGACTTAGAATAAAAAAATATATATGATTTTCCTTGTCCATCTACAAGTGCCTACCGTTAAAGAATTAAAAACACCGCAAAATAATTTAAATACTGTAATCATGTCTTTTGACCTCAATGACCTACACAACTCCGGCATAGCCTTTACCTTGCTAACGTCATTGAGCATTGGAGTAATCTCAAAATGGACATCATCACTGTTCCCACAATCCCAAAATGCCTCTCATTTTGTGATGTCACAGTGCTGCTTTACAAACCAGAAACCCAGATTAACATCCTTGGGTTTTATGTGACAAAAAAAGAATGACAAGTCATTGACGATCAAATATTTTAATCAAAATGCAAATAGATGTAAAGTAAAATAGAATTGAACTATTCACACTTTAATACAATTAAAACAATATTTATGCATAGATACCATTCCACATGAAATCAAAGAATATGAATAAAAAAATAATCTGTCATAAATGACTGAGGATCATGTTGGTGCTGGTATTTCATATGCAGTGACAGAACTAAGAATAAGAAATCACAGCAGCTTATCAGACCTAACAGTGTAAGTGTCATAATTCACTTGTGACGAAATGTACCTTTTTAGAATCATGGAACAAATGAGTGGATTTCAGGATAGTTTCCAGAAGGGCAGCTAGACTGGCACCCAAGAAAATTGGCTTTTAACACATGACTCACTGTCGCACTCACTACTTACTGAAAGCCTCGCAGGACTGAATGTCGTGTGAGACAGTGTCATGAAGTAATACTTCTGTTTCTGAACACATAATAACCTGTTACCACAACAGCTCCTGGACATCAGGAGCATTTCAAGTGTTGCAGCAGAAATTTAATTCTACATTCTTCAGTATAAAACACCAAAACCACCAACAAACCTATAACAATTTTTTAATCATCACTAAAACAGTGTTTTCCCAAAATGGGGCACATTACTTATAAAGTAAGGTGAATAAATAATCCAAATAATTTAACACAATTAAAAAACATATCAAAGTTTAGAACTACAACATAAGAACTAGAACATAGTCTAACTTCTGTTTTATAGACTAATAGCCCTTGATGCTTTTGCATAATAAGTCAGGGTCATGTGACTGACACACTGACTCTGCTGCAGGTTGGTACAAGGACAGAGGATCAGTAGGTTGGTGTGCCTTTGGTTCCAGCAGATTATGACTCTGCTATTAAAACCAGGTCGAGGTCCAAAGGAGTCTGGTCAGATAGTAAGTAGACGGTTGGGTCCAAACATGGAAAGTCAGGTGGTAAATCAGGACCAAAAGCTCAGAGCAGCAGCACAGTGATCTAGATTCGCACACAGCTCAGACAGCTGCGCACCACCCACACACAGCTTCTCCCTGCAGACACACAGACACACACACATATATATAAGACTTCTCTACCATATTTGTATGGAAGCTTATTTCTGTCACGAAATATAACATTAAAGGCAATTGCGACTTTTCTTTTTATAATTCTTTATTTTTTCTACACAAAAAAAAAAAAAAGTAAGTTATTCTGTAATTATTATTATTCAATTATTTCTACTGAAAAATAAGAGCATACAACTTTGAAACAACATGAGGATGCGTAAATGATGGTAGTTTTCATTTTTGGTGAACTATACCTTTAAGTTGGAAAACATTCTTTATTGTTCTTCTCTATTTAATAGGAATAGAAGCAGATAGGATGAAGGTGGCAAACAGATCAAGCGATGAAGATCTGATCTACCTAAACAGTTGTGAGTGTCCCTGATTGTCCCTGCTGTTTCACTTCACACAGGATAACTTCCGCTACACTGCCTGTGGTTCCAAACAGGAAGTGGATGTCTCGTACGCAGGAAGTGAATGAGGTCAAGAGAAGGTGGCTGAAGAAATTACTTTGCAGAGGACACTTCAAATATTTATGAAGTAATTTTTTTTTTTACTATAATAATGAATGCTGCAGTGTCTTACTGCCAATTATAAGGGTTCTTCTTTAACTAAAATTAAAGTGTTTACATCAGAGGGCTAAAATCTAGACAGAAAATGGTCTTTTATTTCTAAATTATGACAGATTATTATTATTTTTTTATTCTTTATTTATTAAACATTTTTGATTTATAACTTTTTACAGCAGAGCACGAGATCTGCCCACATACAATAAAAAAATTATAATAAAAAAACAAAAACCCAGGGGGTTACAATAAAATGTTACAAAACAAGTACATCTCAGGATTTCAATATGCCTGATAAAGTATCAATAAGGTCCAACCAAAACTGTATTGTCTTTCTGGTGGCACCATGTATTTTGGCTGTGGTACACTCCAAAAGGGCTAATTATGACAGATTTTGATGTAAAAATCCTACAGAAAATTGTAAATGCACCTCAGGAAACTAAAAAAAAAAAAATTCTTTAATCAGAATCAGAATCAGAATGAGCTTTATTGCCAGGTATGTCTACACGTACGAGGAATTTGTTTTCGTGACAGAAGCTTCCACAGTGCAACAGAATGACAGTGACAGAACAAAAAAACACAGATAATAAAAAATAAAAATAAATAAAAAATAGAACAAGTAAATAAGGAATAAAAATATACAAATCGATAATCCAAGGCAAACACACTCTAAGATGGGGTGCTTTTTATATCTACAGGAAATGCTTTACTGACTACAACGAAATTGTTCCTCATGTTTAATACTAGCGTTCATGGGAAAGGAAAGGCATTTAAAAAATTGCAGTCACAGTCACACAGGCCGCTCTCTCTCCCTGGCACAGTGGTTCACAACTGACTTGAATGAAGGCCATTATTGTGTTACTTTATCTCTCCTCCCTCTCTTTCTTGCAACCTGTTGCTGCTTGTTGCCTTATTTTGTTCGCATCGTGTGTGAATGTCGCAATGGATGTTACATAACTACCAAAAAAATGAAGGAATGCATGCACTTGTCTTTCTCCAGCGCAAACCCTCGCTGAGCTGGTTTATATAATGAAGGGTATGGTATGGTGGAAATAAAGACCTGGTCTGGCCTGGAATGTTGTCTTGGCTCATTTCAAAACAATTACAGTTCTGTCTGAAAATACATTCTGTATTTTGAATGTTCTGAAGATACATTGTCAAATGTAATCTACATTTTTAAAAAGATTATTAATTTTTCATAATGTACATTACAATGTGACATAGCATTTATAATGATTTATTTTAGTTTTAGTGTTTTACAATTATTTATTTAGACAAGATTGAATTATAATATTGGCCATAAAATGAAAATGATCATCAGTGCATCTCTAATACTTATAACCACTATACACTATACTATACAAAAGGGTTAGACTAGACTTTTTAAGTCTCATGCTGATCAATGCTGCATTTACTTTATAATAAAAAAATTAAGTAAAATTGTGAAATATTATTACAATTTAACTGTTTTCAATTTTAATATATTTTAAAATGTAATTTATTCCTGTGATTGCAAAGCTGCATTTTCAGCAGCCATTACTCCAGTCTTCAGTGTCACACGATCCTTCAGAAATCAATCTAATATGCTGATTTGGTGCTCAAGAAACATTTCTTATTATTATTATCAATGTAAAAAAAAAAAAGTTGTGCTGCTTAATATTTTTGTGAAAACTGTTGTATTATATTTTTATTCTTTGATGCATAGAAAGTTCAAAATCACGGAAGGGTTGACATAGAAGTGTTTTTTTTCCAGTCATATGATGTTGCTAAAAAGAACATTATTTTGTGTATTTGGTGTAATGAAATGTGTTTATGCGGTTTAAGGTTCAAAAAACATTATTTTCCACATACTGTACATTACTGTTTCTCCTCTATGCCCGCGAAGGCCAAACAAAGTAGTTTCGCTTTCACAACGAAACACACAGCGCCTTCACGACATGGCGGCGGCTGCAACAATACTACAGCGAGAATAAAAGTTACGCCTTCTTTCTTTGCGTGAACATTTGGGCGGTGTTATGCAAATCTTCCCACACTAAAAATTATGGGATGTGGTTTGTGGTGAACACATAAAGGACTCCATTCCTTCAGCCTTGCAATTATCCGCTTCACAACAGTGCTGCCATGGCAACCGTACAACATGTGGGCAGCTCCCCTTCAGCAGCGAGAAAGAACAGACAGCAGAATGAATGCTTTATGAAGCCAATCCTTAACAAATCAACAACAAAACAGAACATATCACCGCAGTGACGGTACTCGCTCGAAAACAAAGACGCAACACTGAACATCAGACAAAAGCTGCAGCAGCGTCTCAGCCGTCACGAGTTGACAGTCAGCGCTGTGTCTGGTTGCTTAGATATCAATCCCTGTTGTGAGATTTAGCACCTAGAGACAAGATGTTCATGAACATCAATGAATAACAGTCTTTCTGGTACCGCAAAACATATTCTGGTGCTTTTAGCTGCAGAATAACTCTGGTAAACTTAAGAGATCACCTTAAGGAATCTTTAGTCCGCAAATCAATATTACATGAGATGACGGCCCAACTGATTTCTAAAGTCTTTCTAAAGTTATGAAATGTTCAGAAAGCCGATGCAAACACACTGAAAACATATATAACAGGTCACATTGACACAACTGATAATGTATGTTTCATGTGCATTTGTGGGGGTTATGACACAGCAGTTTGGTCACATGACCTGATCATTGCGTCTTTGTGCATTAGCATACGGTACCTGCCAGTTCTGATCAGGCCCATTAAAGTATGCATTTGACACACGTGGATTAGTGCGTGAAATTACGTCAGAGTTCTTGTGTGTCGCGGCTCATTGACCGAGCTGAGGTAAGTGAGCTGCTAAAGATCAGCTGTCAACAGCTCCACAAATGTGTGTGTGATCGTGTAGCTACACTTGACTGATAAGGTTAATCAACGAACTTCTTCTTCCGCCCCGAAGACACAGACTCACAAAGCCTTGACAAACACACGCAGAGTCAAAGTTTGCAAGCAGCAATCCTGCTTAATAAATAATTACAAATCACAGACAAGAAACTGGAAGTGATGGTGCAAACATGACACTTTGTAAAGCATCCCAATTTAATGGCTCAAAGAACAAAAACAAAGTTTTAACGGCCCAGAATAAAAATTACACGACACTTTGTAAAGCATCCCAATTTAATGGCTCAAAGAACAAAAACAAAGTTTTAACACGGCCCAGAATAAAAATTACACTTTGTGAATATTAATCATTAAATTAAGTGACTTAGTCATGAAAACTTTGCTCTGGAATAAAGTAACTTAACACATTTTCATAAGCCATGCTTCCACTGTAGCAGGACTGGTTAGTTACTAGGTTAGTTAGATTAGTACATACCACAATTAATTTCAGTAAATAAGTTAGGCCTTGAGCAAAGCTTTTCCCTAAATACAATCTGCAAATTACAGCACACTGAATTCGGAATTTTGCAATTTGCAAACATACAGAACACTATAAAAATGTTGCATTATAATTATGATTGACATTTTTATAGAATTCTTTTTTTTCTATTTTTTTTTTTTTTTTACATTATACGACACTGAAATACATCTATAGCTAAAATCCTAAGAGGTATAAATGCTACAAAAGCTTAAACATTTACATTTAAGATTGTTAAATATTTACATTTGAATGTTCATAAACTAATGATCTGTTATAATATTTGCACTGTAAAGCAACTTTGAGGAGCTGAAAGTTGCTTTTTAAAATAAAATAATTATATTACATTGCGATGACAACTGCTTTTTTTAACCTCAATACAACACGGATATGCTTGCGACACATTAATACAGTATTACAGTGTATTTATTTCACTTTTTATTTTTTAACGGTCAGATTCCTTATCCCAAAATTCCTGGGAACAATTCATTTAAAAAAAATTGTGGTGTAATCTGGAATTTGCATGTTAACAAGAAAAAATACAACACGGATATGCTTGCGACACATTAATACAGTATTACAGTGTATTTATTTCACTTTTTATTTTTTAACGGTCAGATTCCTTATCCCAAAATTCCTGGGAACAAACAACAAAAAATTGTGGTGTAATCTGGAATTTGCATGTTAACAAGAAAAACTGCCATCAAATAGCCTGAGGTCCCAAGCTCCTCTCGCTTAATTAGCCTCTTCTATAGTAAAATGATATGAAACCACATCCTAACGCAAATTAAATATTTACAAGCGCAATCACATTAGAGTCTTTATATACTGAATAATTATCATTCATTTGTAGCAGTCCTCATTAGCCTGGGGCATCATCATCAAAAACACTGGTGATATGAAAATCTTTGAGACAAGATAAAACATGCTTATGTTCTAGTTTCACAAACACCTTTGTACACTGCTGGGAATAAATTGTGAAATAACCTTACCAGAAATGTGTATACTGGATAAGGACTCAGGGGAAAGAGGTGATGTATCATTAAATGCACTCTATGTATCATTAATGCCTTCCTCAGTGTTGAAGTGTGATTTAGAGCACACAAGAGGAGCGTTTTCAGCATAACCTGTTATTACACAGGTGCAATATTAGTGAGAGTTATTACACAGAATGCAGCGCAATGTCAAAGCACTTGATCTATTCATCATAAGGACCTAAACTCGGTACACATAAAGCTCACTCGCTTTTTCAGTTTGCCTGATATTAACATTCAGTGACATAGATTATGTGAAGCACACAAATCTCAAGTTTAATTAGTATAGAAGCTTATTGCCCCTAAACTTTTGAACGGATCACCAAATTGGATTTTAATATCACATGTACACAACGAGCAATGAGCAGATTAAGATTCACTTTTCCATTCAACCATGCCAGGCGTAATGTTTAGAATTCCCAGAACTGTCTTCTGAGGTTTGGTTAGGACTATGATGCAATAACGCTCTTAAAGCAGAAACTGGTCCTCTGAGACAGTAGCTACCTGCTGAGGCCTGCTGAAGCTAGCACTGACCTGAGAACAGCATGCTGTGCTCCAGCTGAAATGCCGAAAGTGCTGAAAGTCGGCGGTGTTGAAACAATCAGAACAGAACAACTGCATTACGCACATAGCCAGGTTAATGAAAGCAGTAAAAGCTGCGAGTATGAGTTGCAGATAAGCTAATGAGTCTGATCTATCTCATGACTTTTAACTAACCGGTATTCCTGTTGAGACACGCAATCAAACAGGTCCCTGGCAGTGAAACGTGGCTCCATAGCAGCAATCTGAAAGCAGAAAGCACATCTGTTAACGTAAAGTACACAATGTACAGCCCAACACACACGTACTGCATAATCACTGCCTTAGATTATGCTGAAAGTACTGTTGATCACAGACTTCTTAAGTGGTTATTTAAAATAGAATTGTAATATTTCACAACATTACCGTTTTTAAAAAACAGTCAAATTGGTGGGCATGCATTTATTTTTAAAAATCTTATGGACTCCAAAATTTTGAATGGTAATTTATAAATAAATATATTATATAGTTACATTATAGTATTACAGTAATATATAGAACTTACATCGTTTTCTGTCACCAATTTCTCAACCTTTTGTTGTTCCATATCATATAACCATTGGCATGACTAGTCAAAAGGTGGCCTTTTTTTCTTACCTCACTGGTCTGAATGAAGGAGAGAAGTGACTGTGCATCTTGAACACTGCTTTCCGCTGATAACAGCCTGTGGGAGGGGAAATCTTTATCAACCTTTAATTTTACTATCACTTATATACATATTATACTCTCCTGTGCAGTTACTAGAACAGTAAATGTGTATAATATTTGTGGTTATTGCCTGATATACCAATAAGAATCCTGTGTGTGCTTTTAAAATGCATCAGTGTACCAGAGCACGCCTGTATGTTTAATATTAAGCAGAAGTAAAGAGGCAGCTTAAGATTACAATGAATAAATGTATCACATGAATCAGTGAATCTATCAGACAATCATTTGCAGGGTAGTGTTTTCTAGTGGTGAAAGATCTGAGCTGATCCTTGAACTATCACTTCTGTGCCCTTGAGTAAAGGTTGCCCCAGGGAGACTAACCCTGTAAAAAGTGACCTGTAATTGTGTTTGGATCAGAAAATGCGTAAATTAGTAATCACTGCATTTACTCATTAACAATCAGTGTGATGTTAGAACAGAGGGAAATTTAGACAGTCACAAACACTCTAATTATAGACAGAGTGTCTAAGAGACTTGGACATGTTACTAACATGTTCAAACATGTCAAGACTGAGACCCGTTTCAAACATCCAGCGACGAGGAAACAGCATAACTGCAAAAGCAGGAGCTGTTTCTGCTATGTAACAAAGCTGTGGATCTACATGTAGTACAAAAATTTGGCGTTGGTAAGATTATTTTTTTGTTTTTGAAAAAAAAAGTTTCTCATGCTCAACACGACCGTATTTATTTAATAAAAAATACAGTCAAATACATTTAAAATTAATATATTTTAAAATGTAATTTATTCCTGTGATGGCAAAGCTGACTTTTAACTAACCGGTATTCCTGTTGAGACACGCAATCAAACAGGTCCCTGGCAGTGAAACGTGGCTCCATAGCAGCAATCTGAAAGCAGAAAGCACATCTGTTAACGTAAAGTACACAACGTACAGCCCAACACACACGTACTGCATAATCACTGCCTTAGATTATGCTGAAAGTACTGTTGATCACAGACTTCTTAAGTGGTTATATATCAAAAAGTCCCCAAAAATTTTTTTTATTAATTAATTAATTAAAATAAAATTAATTTCAGAATGTTGGG
>NW_015545562.1:1152083-1160123 GCF_001515605.1 Sinocyclocheilus anshuiensis | reverse complement strand
AGGACTTCGTTGTTACAAATCTGCATTCTCGTTTTCTCTTTGCTCAGTTTGTTTTCAGACCATATATACTAAAGTTTGTGGTTGCCTAGTAAGTTTTTTTTTTGGAAATGAATACTTTTATTCATCAAGGATGCATTAAATTTATCAAAAGTTACAGTAAAGACAATGAATATGTTACAGTATAACGCATAATGTATTATGATAATAAAAAATTACTTTAGCATTACTTGAGTTACTTGAACAGCAAAGAGTAATGGCTGCAAAAATATATTTTAAAATGTAATTTATTCCTGTGATGGCAAAGCTGAATTTTCAGAAACCATTAATCCAGTTGTCAGTGTCACATGATTCTTAAGAAATCATTCTAATATGCTGTTTTGGTGCCCAAGAAACATTTCTTATCATTATCACAGTTGAAAACAGTTCTGCTGATTAATATGATAAATAAAAAATTCCAAATAACAGCATTTATTTCAAATAGAAAACTTTTGTAACACTGCAAATATCTTTGACCAATTTAATGCGTCCTTGCTGAGTAAAAGTATTTATTTAAAAAAATAATACTGACAGAAGCAAAATATTCAATATATAGAATGCTGCGTGAAGTCAAACCTCATTTTATTTCAGCATTATGTGTCGTCCTTGCTGAGTAAAAGTATTTATTTAAAAAAATAATACTGACACCAAACATTTGAACTGGTGTATATCGAAAATTAAGTGATTATCACTAGAAGCAAAATATTCAATATATAGAATGCTGCGTGAAGTCAAACCTCATTTTATTTCAGCATTATGTGTAATAAAATAAAATAAAATACAATCATTTAGTGAACGGGAAGAGCTGTTTGTCTTCCTTTCACTGCATCATGCCAAACAGACCTTTTTTTCAACAATTTCTAAGTAGGTCATTACATTATTTTATATTGCTTAATGCAAACTACAGTATATTTGCATAGACTGTGTTGACACAGCTTCACAGTGCAATTTCACTGTAATTTTCACTGAGTTCAGAGCGTCACGTAGTAAAAACAGGCACAGTGCCAAAACTCTCCCTGCAGTGTTGCTTCTGTTATGCAGCATTGTGCTGCCTCCATGTGCAGTGCGAATACTGCAACCTGTTAAAATAAACATGTGCTGCTTACATGCTACCATGCAGACCTGCTGACAGAAAATACAATCATACAAACACATTACACTGAGATATTTTTCTGAATAACCTTCAACAGATCCAGAGAAAGCTGAAAGATAGAAAGAGAGAAGAGATGGGAGAAACTGGAGGGGACTCCAAAGCATGGAGAGCTTGGACTCCAAAGGGAGGGAGAGGGGATGAGGAGGAGGAGAGAAAGAAATGTGGAGAAATTCAAGAAGCAAGACGAAGCAGGGAGCAGAAAGAAAAAGCTATTTCAGCAAGAAAGCTTGAATTATGCATGCTCTTCCTCATTCAGGGGCGCAGGAGGACAGAAAAGAATAGTGCTGTGCATTTGTGTGCATGTGTTAGCTCTGATGACTCATCTGTCTGCTTTCTGCACATAAAAATGAGTCTAGCTGTAACCATGGAGACAGCACCTAATCTCCCTGCAAACCTTGTCATCCTGCTTTCTCAGAAACACTAAACTGAAAGGAAGGGGAAACGCAAATGCACAACACTGAAATGTGTAAAATTATATAGGGTTGATGGGTAAATGGTGATATCACTGTCAGACAGATGACTAATATAGTGGAAAGCCATATGCTTATATCTGATCATGACTCAGATGGAGAACACTTAAAAAAAATCAAAGTACTTGACTCTGGCCTTATTCATTAACTCACACTTCAGTTTGGAATTTCTTTTCTTTTGCATCTTCCTCCAAGCGCAAACAATATAACCATATTCAGTCATAATTTATGTCAAAGACTAGAATAAAATGAATCAATTTTTATGCACTGATGCACGAGTGTGGCGTCTTGTGTGAGAATAAAGGAGCATACAATCAATTAGACGTGGTGATATCACTGTCAGACAGATGACTAATATAGTGGAAAGCCATATGCTTATATCTGATCATGACTCAGATGGAGAACACTTAAAAAAAATCAAAGTACTTGACTCTGGCCTTATTCATTAACTCACACTTCAGTTTGGAATTTCTTTTCTTTTGCATCTTCCTCCAAGCGCAAACAATATAACCATATTCAGTCATAATTTATGTCAAAGACTAGAATAAAATGAATAAATTTTTATGCACTGATGCACGAGTGTGGCGTCTTGTGTGAGAATAACGGAGCATACAATCAATTAGACGGACAACGCAGCACAAGTTTCACATGACAAATCATTAATTTGCATCAAGTGTACGTCTCCTCTCTCTCTGTTGAACAAAAACCTCATAGTGTAGCATTTAATGCACTGACACAATAATTTATTGTGCAAAACAATAATTCACTTCATGACCTTATTAACCAGAACTGAGCTGACAACACAAAATTGAGATCTTGATACATGCTACCATATAAGAGTTTAAATTTATTAGAGACCTTATTATTTATTAGTGATTTACATATTTATTAAGAGGCTGTGAATGATACAAGAAGGAAGTTTAATATGCCAGTGAGGCAAGTTATGGCTACTATTACACTGCAACATAAATAGCTGTATCTGTGTAACTACAGCTATGACATGCTCCACAGTTTCTGCTCGCAAGACGCAGACAGAGATCTTAATTTAGAGGAAAAATTGCCATGTCACTGAACAAATTCTGCTTGGAGGCACATGATTGGAATGGTAATAGATGCTTCTAGGACTGCAGAATTGTGTGTGTGTGTGTGTGTGTGTGTTTATTAGAATGTGTGTACCTCTGAAGAGCCTCCAGTAGCTGTTTCAGTGCAGTGGAGAGCCTTTGTAGGCAGGAGAGGGCTTCATGAGGTGGGGGTGAGGTAGATTGCTGGCTGGGCTCAGTGGCTCCTGGAGTGTAGTGGAGTGCTGAGAACAAAGCCGAACTGAAGAGAGAAACAAACGGAAATAAACATTAAAACAACACTGTAATGCAGTGAAGTGTCTTTTTTGTTTACTGACGATAAAGCCTCAGTAGACAGTGTAAGAAGACCTGATCAGCATTTCTTCTCATTCTTCAAAGTTAATATTTTAGCAGAGGGTGTTTATGAAACAAAACAAACAAAAATAATTTAAATTTTTTTAAAAGAAGTCACCAAAGTTTCAAAAATACAGTAAAAGGTAATATTGTGAAATTTCATTACAATTTAAAATAAAAAAGAAGTTTTCTTAAAATGTAATTTATTCCTGTGATAGCAAAGCTGAATATTCAGCAGCCATTACTCCAGTCTTCAGTGTTACATGATGCCTCAGAAATCATTCTGATGTGCTGATTTGGCGCACAATAACATTATTATTAATGTTGAAAACATTTGTGCTGCGTTATATTTTTGTGGAAACCATTATTAAAAAAACTGGATTTTTTTGATAAATAGAAAGTTAAAAAGAACAGCATTTATTTAAAAATATAAATATTTTGTATTTTGCGAAACTTACTGAGCCCAAACTTTTGAACAGAAGTGTATGTTGAGAAATAAATACACTTCTGTCTTTGTCATTGACTCTCTTACCTAATCTGACACACATTGTTCCAGATGCTCTCAAATAACATCCAAACATTCTGATGTGATGTCTGAGGAGGCGGAGCTACATCCTCCTCTATCTCTGCCATCAGAGAGTCCTTATTATCAGTGTCATCACCCTCTGCTGGTGCTTTCGGAGACTGTCTCACACACACACACACACACACAAACACAAACAATTAATGAGTAATTAGAATTAAACAATTATCCACTGTTATATCATAATGAGATTGACCTGTAGTCTTTCCTTTAGCATACGCAGTGTAGAGAGCGCTTGAGCTACATGACCATTGTACTGAGATCTGCCAGCCAGTGCCGACAGCAGCTCTGCAGCCAATCTCACAGCACTGAGAGCAGATCTGTGCTCTATGGACCTGTCTACAGACAGACACAACACAACATTATATAGATAGATAGATAGATAGATAGATAGACAGAACACTTACACATGAACTAATTTAACACATGACTATCTGCAATACAGTTCAGACATATTTCTGCCATGTCATAATATATTCTGTCCATTCTGTCTGTTTGCTATCTTTT
This sequence comes from Sinocyclocheilus anshuiensis, assembly GCF_001515605.1. Lineage (NCBI taxonomy): Eukaryota > Metazoa > Chordata > Actinopteri > Cypriniformes > Cyprinidae > Sinocyclocheilus > Sinocyclocheilus anshuiensis. The sequence goes on along the minus strand of NW_015545562.1, from coordinate 1,155,962 downwards.
TATGATCTCCTCAGTTTCTGGAGTCAGGAGGCCCTGATAGCCTGTGGACACTGCTGAAGAAAGGAAGTGAGGAGAGAAGCTTAAAGGGGTCATATGATGCGATTTCAATTTTTTCTTTCTCTTTGGAGTGTTACAAGCTCTTGGTGCATAAAGAAGGTATGTAAAGTTGCAAAGACTAAAGTCTCAAATCCAAAGAGATATTCTTTATAAAAGTTAAGAGTCAGCCACACCTACCATGAGCTTTGTAAAAATCGACGCGTTTCAGAAAGGCGGGGCATAGAGGAGAAACAATAATGTACAGTATGTGGAAAATAATGTGTTTTTTTAACCTTAAACCGCATAAACACATTTCATTACACCAAATACACAAAATAATGTTCTTTTTAGCAACATCATATGACCCCTTTAAAAAAGACAGAAGTGGGTTAAAAACAAAGTTTTACAAATGTGTTCACAGCTCTAAGTGGGAGAGAGACCCGTTTATAAAAGGTGATCGCCTCTTGGACACATACCACTAACCCACTAACACAAAAGAACACACAAAATGAGTGAAGGACACTCCCTCAACTCCATAAAGTGCAGTAAATCACATTTAGGCGAGAACAGGAGGGCCCTGGTACTTTTCCACCCCTCCACTCCTGCACAAACTCCCTTCCTCCCCTCTGTCGGGCTGGGCTCATAGCCAAAGGCAGCAGAGAAGAAAGGCACAGTCATACTCCTGCTGCAGTGATTGGCAGAATGAGGTCAAACTCATAACTCCACACACAACATGAGAACAGTGTGAGTGTATGAGTGTGGACCAAAACCACAAACTTAGAGATGTGCATACACACAAACAAACACCAATTACCCTGGTGTTTAGTGGGAACCATTTAAAGTAATAATTTACCCAAAAATTCTGTCATCTTTTACTCTGTAGTATTTTTTCCCTCTCACTGGAGACCAGCAACTGTTCAGTTACCCACATTCTTCAAAATACCTTCTTTTGTGTTCAGCAGAAGAAAGAAACTCATACACGGTTAGAACAACTTGAAAGTACATGATGACAGAATGTTCATCTATGGGTGAGCTATCCCTTAATGACATAAAGAGCAACTGTAGGACATACAAACAGCCCAGCAGAGGGAGCAGGTAGAGTAGTCCCTAAATCTATGCATTTTTGTCCTTTCTTACATAAAGATTATGAGGAAACAAACTGTGACAGAATAGAATAGAATAGAATTACTGTAATAACAAAATGACAATTCAGAGATTTTCAGATTCAACATTTTAGAAATACAATAATGAATTTGACAAAGGTGTGTCAGCAATGCAAGATTACTTATGAATAAGATTTTTTTTTTTGAGAATATACACTATTGTTTAAAAGTTTGGAGTTGGAATGTTTTTAAAAGAAGGCTCACCAAGGCCGCATTATTTTTCCACAAATATAGTAAATACAGCAATATTGTGGATGTTATTGCAATTTGAAATTACTGCTTTATATTTTAATATATTTTAAAATGTAATTTATTCATGTGATGATGAGGCTGAATTTTAAGCCATTACTCCAGTCTTCAGTGTCACATGATCCTTCAGAAATCAATCTAATATGTTGATTTGAAGGTCAAGTAACATTTCTTATTATTATCAATGTTGAAAACAGTTGTGCTGCTTCATATTTTTGTGAAAACTTTGATACATTTTTTCCCCAGAATTCTTTGTTGAATAGGAAGTTCAAAAGAACAGCATTTATTTGAAACAGAAATATTTTGCAACATTATAAATGCCTTCACTTTTTTTCACTGACCCCAAACATTTGAACAGTAGTGTAACAGAACAGAATTGTGGAATACAATAAAAATTAAAATCTAAAATGGGACAGAACAGAATTCTAAAACAACATAATTCTATAATTAGAATATAATTATAGCACAAAATTGGGATTCTAATTTAGAGAGGAATAAAATTGGAATTTATTATAGTTACAGAGTATCAGATTAAAGTAGTGTAACATACACACCTGAACAGAGACAGTCACTCAGCATCTCCACACAGCTGAGCAGGCTCCTCTTAATAATGCTTCCGAACACAGCTATCCAGTGCTTCTTAAAACACTTGAGCAGCCCCTCCAGATTCCACGGAGGCTTCACATACACTATCTGCATACACAAACAGATAAGGTAAAAGAGAATGGGACTACAGAGAATGTGAGATCTGAATCACACTTAAAGGCAGTGGTGGACGAAGTACACAAATCAAGTACTTGAGTAAAAGTACAGATACGTATGATAAAATATTACTCCAGTAAAAGTAAAAGTACTCCGTTTTCAATTTTACTCGAGTGAAAGTACAAAAGTACTTGATTTTTTATGTACTTAAGTAAAAAAGTACTGATAGATAGATTTATTTTGCAATTTTATATAGGCTACTTAATTTAATTTTATATTAGCACATATTTTTTATAATTCTACTGCTCAAAATACCTGGGATTTTCCCAAAATAACCACTATATGGAGTCAAGATATATTTTTGTTGTTGATATGGACTACGTTGACGAGAGTGTAGTAATGTTCACTATGAAGCTTACACTGCAAAGTACCTGAGAGAAAACAGATTTGACCATCTGATTTTCACCAGTAAGAAAAAAGTGTTTTAAAGCTTGTTGTTTTGCAGAACATCACAGTTATATATGACATGAGAATAAGGCCTGAAGTTAGGAAGAACACTTTAATGAAAATATAACTATATTTTCATAATGATTTTTTTCTTCTCAAACCTTGTCTGTGATGTAAAAACACCCCTGGCCAAATGCCCACAGAGGGCATCACTTCCCACTTTGATAATTACTGTAGTTACCATGTTCTGAACATCACATCCTTTCTTTTCCCCAAGATGTAATCTATCTAGGTGGTTGAATAAAAATATTTGGATTTTATATCTAAAAATTACCTCAACTTAGCACCAGCAAGCTTGTTAGCAAGACAGTTAGCATCAGCTAACAATATTTACTTATTTTTAGTATGGTTATGATGAATAAACATTCATATCTGTTTACTCCGTTAGTTAATCCAAAAAATATAAAAATGTATACTGTTGATAAACAATATAAAAATAGACGTCACATAGGGCTAAATGCATAGCATTTTAATAAAACTGTTAACGTTACGGCAGCGGGGAATATGAAAGTGCATGAGTTATTTTATTTAATCTGTGTTATTTTAATGGTTCAGGTTTTTTTTTACCTAAAACATAGAGACACTGATGTTGATGTGTCTGCATTCAAGCATTTCAGTGGGCTTAAATAGATCACCCTTTACAGCAGATTTAGTTCACAAACAACTGACAGTTTTGACCTAAATATGATTTTCAGTTACAATAATTAATCCTAAAATTCGACATTAGTAACTTACTTTTAGCAGCATCAGTCGTACGCTCACAAGATCACTTCTGAATTCAGTTCACTGGAGACTCGCACTAAACGGTTCATCTGAATCAGTGAATTGTCGACTCGAGAACAGCTGCAATCGGTTCATTCTAATTTGTGAATGATTTGTTTGGTGCGATTTGTGAACCGATTTAAAAGGTTCATTAAAAAGAATCAGTTCGTTCTTGAATCAGACAGAGGTCGGCTTTGCGCATGCGCCGGTGAGTCTCGTGAAAACCAACGTTTGTTTACAGGATCAAAAGAAGCAAAGTTTCCTTACTTTAGCAAAGGAAAACCAGTCTCCTCTTGGCTTATATCGAAATCCTCCGACATTCTTCTTTACAAATCCTCGTTTTGTACTTCTAATAAGTGACTGTTGTTTTGTTTTGATCTCTCCCTTGCGCTTCCGCATTCGTCACTTCTGAGTGGCACATGCGCAAAGCCGACCTCATACGTCATCCGCCCGGAACTGC
>NW_015545562.1:1145996-1152041 GCF_001515605.1 Sinocyclocheilus anshuiensis | reverse complement strand
GATCAAAGACAATTTTTAATATAACTCCGACTGGATTCGTCTGAAAGAAGAAAGTCATATACACCTAGGATGACTTGAGGGTGAGTAATTTATGGGCTAATTTTCATTTTTGGGTGAACTAACCCTTTAAGAGTAGCAGCTCTTAATATAAACTTCATAAAAAATGAATAGATCAATAGATCAATGTGTGCAGTAGTACCTCAGTCCACAGTTCTCCAAAAGCCGCCTTCATCTCTTCCTCCAGCACCTCTGACAGTGCCTCCTGGAGGCAGGACTCCAACAAAGACACACACTCGCTCAACTGTCGTTCCTCCGCTTCATCACTGCATTTATTCTTTTGTGATCCTTTCTCCTCTGCTTGATCACACAGGGAGGTGGCAACAAAATTACTTCACATTCAGGCCTTTGTAACTAAAGAATTTAAAAAACGCTACTAATGAAGGAAAAACTGTGACACAGTAACTGACCTTTCTCTACAGGTTCAGCTGGGGGCGGCACAGCGGGTTGAGCATGAATGTAATTTAGAATTGTAGATCTGGTTCCCTCCACTTCTTTTACCAAGTCTACCTTACTTAAGGCCTTCACCCCACTGAGCAGAGCCTTGCTGCACAAGTTCTTATCATTGCTACAAAAAGAAACCAGAGAGAGAGAGAGAGAAGACACATTTGAGCAGAAGGAAGTCATGTCCTCTACCTTCAATATGAACATTCTTCAGGGTGACACTAATGGCTGAAATATAATCATTAAATCAGATAATCTTCATTCATAAAGCAAACACATGGCCACCTTGCATTTCATTAGCTATGTCAAATGACAAGGCAGGTCAAACAAATGGGAATGTCCTTAATGTCATGCAGACATGCCTAGAGGTGAAACAGAGGTATGAGAGTTTGTACTCACGTGCAAAGAACTAGTGCTCCCTCTGGGTACAGAGCCTGGTACTGCAGACAGCACTCCAGCACTCTGTCATCATTATTCACAACACCAGGCCCACCTGAACGAGAGAAAAGCCAAGAGACAAAGGCTGAACTCATATAATCCATATTATGCACAGTACTTTTGTAGATTAGGTGTGGTGCAACTATGTCAAAGGTGTCTGGGTGGCATAATGTTTCCTGTGGATTTTTTAAGTATGCATGGATGCTTTTAGAGCTAATATTGCCTATAATCCACTGCACTATGGAAGAGCTTGAGTTTTAGAATTTTTGATGTAGATGACTATATGACAAAGTGGTTTTTGGTATCACAATGCAATTTTATGACAGCTGTAAAACACTTTTTAACACTACTTTGGAATCACACAACCGGTCTTATAATTTTATATTAATAATTAAAAAATATGCAGTGCTATTTTAATATATTTTATATACTTTTATAGTATTTATTCATATTTTGAATTTGGCCTTTATTTTTTCATATTTTCAGTTGTCAAATTTAAGTTTTTCCATCTAATATTTATACTTTGACTTTAATTCAGTTAACAAAAAATGAATAATGCAGCTGAGTGGTAACATCTTTAATTATACAATTGTTCAAAGTCTTTTTTTTTAATTATACAATTAATTATCATGAACTTTAAATGAAATAAGAAAGAAAATAATTATGGACCAATGAGGGTTTTTTATCCAAACGGAAATGCCCCTGCAGTTGATATTTATTGCCCCTTCACAAAGTGTGCTTCTTTTTACATTTCTTGAAAAATAGACACACAGTACAGGCACATCACAAATACAAATAATAATGCATCTCAGGATAAGAATCACTCACCAACAGCTTGAGATGCCTGCTGCATTGACTGGCCCACAAGTCTGGGCTCCTGATTTTTTAGGCAGCTGTAAATGTAGTGGACAGCTGGCCTGGCTTTGTATTCCACTTTGCTGGAGAGTTTACCACTCTTTAGATAGTCCAACTCCTGCAGCACCACCCATGGAATCAGCAAAGTGGGGAACCCCAGCCCTGTGATGAGGATGTTCCGAGTGAAATGTTGCATCCACATAATTCTTCCAATGTTTTAAAGTTAAAAGCTAGTGACTTAAAATCTCTCTTTTTTTCTTACCACCGAGACCATGCGACCTAATCTTCTTCACAAACTCCAGGTGGCTGAGCAGCACATTGGTATCCAGAACAATAAGCAGGGCCTGTTTATGCTGATCTTCGCACAAAGACACAATAAAGCATAACTATGCACCATGATTCAAATAACAGAATCTTTACAACAAGGTGCATACTGCTGGACGTTAACTTGAGGCCCGTACACCAAGGATATAACGATAACAATAAAGATATAATTTTAAATCGCTCTAAATGTAAATAACTAGCACAGTCCACACAACAACTACGATGATGATAACGGCACAGAGGATATTGCTGGAATCACTTTCGCAATGATTTTTTTCCAGCTGATGAACGATAAAAACATTGACATCCGTTCAAACAGTCATATTTATTTTTATAGTTATCATTCTTGGAGAGTGAACGGGCCTTTAGCTATTCCAGTAATAAGTTATTAAAAAAATTATTCATAGGTGACTTTACTAAGCATTGTGCCGGCACCCTCTTCTGGAGCGTCAATGTCCATGCAGGTGAGTTCTCCGCAGTTCTCTATCAAGTTCACCTCCAGTCGCCTCTCAGAGCGTGCCAGATGAAGCTCCTCCACCAGCTCCATCTAAACAATGAACGAAAGAGAATGAGAAACATACAAATCCACAAGACTTCATTCTAAAATCAGAGGCACGTTGTTAACCTTGTGGTCGCAGTCAAGGGTCTCTGCAGCCTCTTGGAGAGTTACCTAAAATCATACATAGGTATGTTAAGAGATACGTTACAATTCAGCATCATTAATAATGTTCAAATTCACTGTCATTTCCTCTTAAATACAATCTAAAATTGACCATATTCTCTTTTTTGTTGTCTTCAATACCTTGAGGACTATTGGATAATGTTAACCGGTACCCCAATAGCCTTATAGCCACTGTTTTAGTGAACTCTCATACAGATCTGACTGTATTCTGCTATAAAACTGTGGTGGAAATTTTTCATGGAGAATTAAATGTTTTACTTGAAAAGAGTGCTAATGAAAGTTTTTAAAGAGTATGGAAATATTTCTTATGTTGCAATCTGAAATGTTGAAATGTAATGTGCAGCCATAGAGGGAAATGGGACAAGTGTATGCTACAACTAGTTTGTCTTATGATTCAGTCTAGATGGAAAGTAACTAATGATAGAGATGCTTAGAAGAGAAGTGAGTGAAAACAATCAAATTGAAGAAAATATGTCAACCTTACTATTTCTATGCATTTCTTAAAATATAAATATGTGTATAATCGTTTGGTTGGAGAGTCACTTACATGTTGTACCTTGCAGGAAGTATTGCTCGGCGTTGTGGCCTCTCTTGTTTTGTCAGTGTGTGTCTGCTGGACTGTCTGGACTGGTTTGCAGTGAGATGTAGACGAAAGATGTGACAAGCTAAGAGAAGAGGGTTTATGAGAGGTTTGAGAAGAAACCTCTTGAAGCCTCTGTCCTTGCTGTGAGATGAGAAATTTGTGTTTAGATGGAGTAGAATCAGGGAAAGAAGGCTGAGTGGTACTTTGAGTCCTGCTATCTGAAGAATTCACATTACACACATCCGTGTTTGTCCAAGCTTTAACAGCAGTGACCTTCTTTGGGATCTTGAAACTGACATTTGCTGTGGGACCAACCAGGGATGGCCTTTTTTCTCCTAAGATTACACCAGGGACATTACCCAACTGCACATGGTCTAGCTTCTTGGGTGAAATATCTTCTGGTAATTTCAGTTTAGAGCCTACATGTTTCACTACTGGCAAAGCTTCTTTGGAGTTGCCTTGAGAACTCTGTGCACCAACATTATGGTCAATCTTCTTGGACCTCCTGGCCACCAACGTCTTCCTCGTTTCCTTTTGAACTTCAGAATGAGATTCTGCATGTGCAGCATTGGTCATGTTTTTGATGTCTCTTCGTTTGGGTTCAGCATGAAGCTCTGTTGACAACGGCCTTTTCATGAGTTTCCTCCTTTTCTCTTGTGGTTTCTCAGGGGAACAATCATCCTTTGCAGGTGTCCGCCTGGGATACTCTGCTGTGGATCTCCTCGATACCAGCTCCTGTCTCTTTTTCTCCAACTCTTTTGAAGAAGGCTCATTTGTTGCAGCATGCCTGCTGGAGCTTCTCCCTGAGATATGGGGACTTGCTTTTTCATGCTTCCCTTTATGATTCACTTGCTCCTTCTCATGTGTGACAGGTGACTTGAAAACTGGCCTGGAATTCTCTGTTGTTTGGCTTTCTGATCTTTCTTCCCTGCTCTTGCTGTCTCTAACTTTTGCTTTCTTGAATCCTCCTTCAAATCCTCTTGTTGATGTTGAGTCAGTGGCCCTCCTCTCTTTAGCTCTGTCTTTGTCAGAACTGCAAATCATTAGAAAAAGAAGTCAGTGGTAAGTTTTATTGAATAGATAACTCTCACGGTAACTCTGGTGAGAAAACGGTGATTAAGGAAATATAAAAATGTGATCTGATTTACTTTCTATATTTCCTTTTTGTTGTTTTAGGTTCTATGTTTTATTTACATTAATTATGCTGATCATTTTTAACTTGTGCATTGCACTATTATTCCATTGCATTATGCTGAAGCAGGGTAAGAGGCTCTAACCACAATAAAGCTAACTTGTGACCTTCTGTAATAAATGCTGACGGTATAACACCTGTAAGCAAGACATGTATCTGATGAACTTGTGTTAAGAACATCTACTTACTCTCAGGTGCACTTGGAAGTGCTATGCAATTGTTTGCCATCACATGTGAAGTACTGTATTTGCTTAATGCAGATTTAAAATGTAGAATCCTATAACCAAGTAATCATTGATTAAACGCATTACTCTTTTTATCATCAACTTTTATTGTATTCTGGTTATAACGGAATCAATTTCAGTTAAAGGTTTCATATTTTTTTTGAAGGGGCAATGAAAGAATTTTACTTGCCCAACCGAACAAGTAACTTAGGCTGGTTAAAACGTCAGAAACCAAAAAAAAAAAAAAAACACCGAAACTTCGGTGAGAATAGTTCTTGTTTTATAACAGCGTTTGATACTACATAATGTAATTACGATGACAAGGTAGCGCCAGTTGAGGCTCTTGCAACCTGTCTGTGAGAGAAATCAAATCAAATGAGGGCAACAGCACACAAAGAGAAACAAACAAACATACTGCGGTACAGTCAAAATATTGAGTTTTTATATTTATAACATATGATAGTTAAACGACGGCACAATTATAAGCTCGGTTGCAAATGTGACACTGATTTTTTATAAAACAGTTCAATAAACAACTATGTTAATATAAAGTGACTTACATTTTAGACATAATGACAGTTTATTTCGCCAACGAGAAGAGTTCCAAACAAATATACTGCAGAACTGGCACATCTTTGAGCAGCAGACTATATTCTTTCATCGACGAATGATTCAGCGTTTTCGAACGAATCGTGTGAATCAGTGGTTCAAATGGACATATTCATACAGTCACTTGCTTCATACTTGAATTAATCAGCCGTTTGAACGAATCGGTTGAATGAATGACTGAATGATTCACTCATTAAGACAGTCACTTGCCGCCACCTACTGGCGGTTTAGTTTTATATTTAAGTATCATTGCTTTTTTCCAGCATTTCCTATTTGTATATTCAGAAAATTAGATTTTAAATATTATTCTCATAACGTTATTTATGCAGTTGTAATTTTGCAACATAAATGCATTCATGATACTTCTGAGCTTCTGTGTAAATACATCTAAATGCCATTTCAAATGCAGCTTCTGTGTTTCCTCGGCAGTGGAAAGATGAATTTCGTTGATACTGATTTCATATGATTGGTAACAACCCTATAGTGTCGTCTTATTCTAATTGTTTTTATTGATAATTTGTGAATTTGACATGAAAGATGATACACAGATTTAATAAGAAACAAAACAGACCTTTATTAAAGGGGTCATATGATGCTTTTTAAAAGATTATTATTTTGTGTATTTGGTGTAACAGAA
>NW_015545562.1:1110894-1145923 GCF_001515605.1 Sinocyclocheilus anshuiensis | reverse complement strand
CTCTCTGTGATTGATTAGTTCTGTCTTGCAACATTTGCGTGTTCAGATGAGCAGGAAAAGAGTTCTGTCCTACACAATTACTCGCTAACAAAGGTTATTCGTCCAAATCAGTGCATATTGTACGCATTATTATTTTTTTGTTAAATAAACAAAATCACTGGTAAATAAAACACACCTTAGTATCGATATTTTTTGTTTGAGAATCGATACTTTCGATACTCACGTCAGTATCGATATATCGATACTTGGGATCGATACGCCCATCCCTGAAAGGAAAACTTGAAATCGCATCATATGACCCCTTTAAAGAAAACCGATTTAAGTAAGAGCTCACAGATCACTGATGAGAATATTGCTTCACAATAAATTACATTTACACAACAAATAAATAAATAGATCCAAGTAACCTTTTTACTTGGACAAGTGAATGACTGATGCATATGACAAGGGCATATGAAATTTTAAGTCAAATTTAAAAAAAATCTCAGACACAGTAAAGATGACACAATGTCAGTTGTATACAATATAGATTCTAATTAACAAATATTTTGCACCCTGAGACCCACCTTACATGCCGAAGATTATGTTTTTTTTTTCTTTTTGGGCTGCTGAATATCTTTGCGCCACTCTCCTATGACCAGAAAAAACATTTTTTTTTTACCAAATGCTTTTATCCAATGTGATTTACATACAAACAAGAATTAATGTTAATAATTTAATGCTAATACAAATGAGAATGATCATGTCAAACTGATTGATAAAGCATAAGACAGACAAATTTTTTTTTACCATAAATCATATGCTAGGGATAACTAGATTAAAATCTACTCCGATTTTGTTGCAGATTTCTCACCTTCTTCTCACGGTCACGAGAAGAGTTTGATGGGATTATTTCCTCCCTTTTCTGTTTCTTCTTCTTTGATTTCTTGTTTGACATCCTCAGAACCCTATGACAGAACATAATATTTTTCAATTTTGAACAGTTTAATTAAAAAATCTAAAATACAGTGTATAATGTAAGAAATCCACATGTTGGTTGTTCATTACTTTTAAAGAGGAGAGCAGTAAAACTGTAGTGCTGAATGGCATTTACAACATATTACTTCAAATGTACTAAAACTAAAATTATAAAAAAAATGTTTTAATTAATTGAAATAAAGCTGAAATAAAATATGAATATTTTTTTTTTTAAATACAAAAAAATTGGCATGTAACTGAAAACAAGTTGAAGTTACTAAAACTGAAAAAAAAAAACTAATTAGAAATATGACATTTGGGTATGTTTTTTATTATTCAAAACTCTGCTGCATAATGCAAACTAATAGGAAAAAATATAGAAAGATAAGGAGTCCTACGTTTGGATTTTAAAATTTACATACAGATTTTTGCTACAGTGATATCATTAAAAACTTTATTTACAAAGTAATTTTCATACAAAAATGTAGTACCTTAGAGTGCCCTTCTAGTAAGAACTAAGTACAAGGAAAATAGTTTTTCTCCCAAGAGCTGCATATCAGCAAATCCCAGACAGAAATCCAGTTCATCCTTGAGGAACAGATAACACCAATGTAAACCTACTGAACTGAAACACCACCAACAATTAAATCTCGTCAGTGAATATGTAGGAATTTATGAATATGTGACAACCTTAGGTCACACTGAAATACACTTGTGACAATAATGTCAACCGAATGTTTACAATACAACACATTTGTCCTGACCTTCCTAACTGTTTACAAATTACAAATCTGATCATACTAAGAAACAGGGAATTCAACACTACTACAAGTTTTTATTTTCCGCAGCTTACGTGTAAAATAGATTTACCTACCACAAGCAGGAGGAATGTTGTTAAATACGACGCTAAATAACTAAGAGAAGAAAATTCTGAAGCAATGACAGCTGTTCACTTCTCAGCTAGCATTGTATTCGGCTGGTTGAATTCACTTCCGCTCTCTTTAGTTTACGTAGTTTGAGAGAAAACGATTGGATGCGCGCCCACAACGCTCAATGCGTACGGATTCTACGTACGCTAGTTTGGGAAAATGGCGGAGCTCAGGGAAGAGGACGCTGAGCAACTTCACCAGGAGGACGCCAATATAAAAGGCAAAATAATTCGAATTAATAATGATAAAATGATTCCGACGTATTTTGTAGGTTCCTTAAATAACACTCCGCATTTAGTAATTTTGTATTTTTATGCAATTTATTCGTAATACGACTTCCAAACTGCTGAAGTAAACATAGGCCTCCTCACGGAGCTCCACCATAGGACCTAGGTGTAAATAATGTAAATGTTCAAAACGTCTCTGTATCTCAGCGCATATCGACAAAGAACTGACATGTAGATAGATTACAAACACTAAATCAATCGATGCATTTTCTGAGATGAACAATAAGCTGTAAATAACAGTATTGTGCATGTAGCAATGGTCTTGTCGCGGAGCTCCGCACTAGGGCCGTTCTGCTTGGAAACATCAGCCTCGGAAAGCGGGATTGGTTACTCCATGGAAATGTGCTTTGGCTAACATACGAGGGCGCTCCAGTATAGTTGTTGAATTTTCATAGTTTTTTTTTCACTACAGTGTCTGCAAAGCGATAATTTCTCCGACCAATAGACTTGATCGGTGTCGCGTCAAAGCTGTGTGGGCGGAGTCGGTGTGGGGGAAAACAATCCTTTCCCCCTCATTGGAAAAGCATGGTGTTGACTCGGACTAGCCTACATAAAATCATTTCTGCCGCTCGACAGAGCAACATGCGTAGAAAAACTAAGCCGTATTGGGTCGGACTGTCCGTACGGTATCTGTGACTGGACAAACGACCCAACGGAATGGCCAGAGGTGTCGTGCCCGTCAATGCCGAACAAGTCAATAGAAGCCCAAACATAATCAGTTAGAATAAAATATCTTTAACGGAAGTTATCCCATTTCTTAAAAGTCGAAATTCTGAGATAATAAGTAATAAAAATGTGAGAATAAATAAATCGACCTTTTATGTCATCATTTTGATTTTTTTATCTAACAAATATGGCTTTGTACCTTATAACATTTTATGTAATAATTATGATTTACTGTAATATATTTATATGTGACCAAATCTAACCATTCCACATTGTTCACACAATAAATGCTAAAATGATTATTTCACTCCATGTTTAAAATATCATAGTTTTTAAAAAATAAGATGTGATACCAAGGCAATTTTAATGTGGCTTTCATAAAACAGAAAGAAGTTGGAATCTGTTTGTTTTAATAACAAAAAAAAAAAACCTTGGGACATGAAAGTATCCGAATTATTATTATTTTTTTTTTATGGATTAAATATTTTTAATGCAAAAGGAAAACTGGTTTGTCTCAACAATTATTTTTCTGAAATGTGAATTTCTGTGTACCTCAACAGACACTGAGAGAGATATAGAGAATAAAATGCTTGCAGATTCTGAGGCATGTGAGCAAATGCCGATTCACGAAGCCTCAACAAATCCAGTGAAAATGGAGGACAAAAATGGACAGACATCCTCCACTGTTATATCAGGTAAATATTCAACCGTATTGACTCCCTATGAAACTTATTACACTCTCCAGGCATAATGTCCCTCAGCATGGTTAAATCATTGAAACGGTCTGTCTCTGTTTCAGAGAGACATGTGTCTATCCAAACTACACTGGAAGGGCTCGAAGGGCTTGTGGATTTAAATGGAGGTAGAGAAACCAGAGTATATGTATATTCTGTGTTTATTAAAACCACCAGCAGACCACTTGGATCGGAAGCTAACAAATATGTTCACTGATTTCAACAGCTGGGAGGAAGTCTTGTCCATTGTGTCCAGAAGAGAAATTCAAGGCCTGTTACAGTCATAAGCTCAGACGGCATCTGCAGAACCTGCACTGGAAAGTTTATGTGGAATTTGAAGGTATATAGTCTTTAGTCCTTTGGCACCTCTATAATTGTCTTTTCCAACAAGCATTTGTAAGCTGTTGCCTCAGGTATCAGCTAATACATAAATAATAATAATAAAATGTTGCTTGGGAAAGTTAACTTTGTTTCCCTTTTTACAGGCCAAAAGATGTGCATCTGTCATCTACCTTGCCGACAACTCAAGTCCAGTCTAGGCTCAGACCAGGTGAGATCAGGGTTATGAAGTTTTTCTTCATGTGCATATTAATAAGGAAATAGATCCTCTGGAATGGATCTATTAATGTATGTTTTTATCTCATCTTCAGGCTCAAGGCAGACTGGTGGCTCACTACCACTGTGTGGTTTGCTCTGTCACTATTGCTCGCAAGACAGACATGATCAGTCATCTCAAACGCCACATCAACAAGGGTGAGACAGAAGCCAGCTATTCGGGGAGCTCGGATGTCCCCTTTGAAGACCCTGGTGAGCCTTTACTTTATAGATGTTGACAGAGTGACATCTTTTAAAGTGAAGGTGCTTCCTCGTTACTGACATGAAAGATAATTGTGCATTTGTGCTGACAGCGCAGCAGAGAGTGAGACAATTGCCATTAAAAGAGAACCGCCTGAACTAGATGCCAGTTTGTTCATGTGGAATAATGTAGATGTTGGAATTCTTTTTGTGTAGTTCCATTCAAGTTTTTTTTTTCTTGCAATTCAAACCCTGTGTATTCAGGTTGGGTAAGAATAGTCAAATCTAACCTAAATCATAAGGCACTCACACAATCGCAGGATGAATGTCTTCGGGAGTAACATATTGTAGAAGATTGCCTTGTGGTTGTTCATGATTAGGCCTTTGGTTTGCAGTTTAAAGTCTCACAGTAGGCATCTGTAACAATAGAACACTTTTCTTCGTTACAATATGCACATATGCATTTAGCTGCAATAACTGGAACTAATTTGTCCATTTTGATTTTCAGCGTCTTCTTCAGTCCCAGGTGGACAGGCCTATGAGATCATGAAAGAGTTGGGCACCAATGTCCAGCTCCTGCCCAACCACACCACTCCCCAGAAGACAGACACCTACTTCAGCCGCAAGATGAAGACAAACAGGTTTGAGAATTGCGTTCTTTTTTTCTGCAAAATTATCAGATTGTACAATGTGTACATTGTCCCGCCATAATTTAATATTTATTTGTTGCTTTGCAGCTTTGGTTGAAGGTTGCTTAATATTTAATATATTAATGATAATAACGATTTAATAATGTTTTTTAACATTTTATCAATTAAATAATATTTAATATTGTATTTATTTTTTCATAAACAATATATACAATTTAGAAAGAAAAATAATTAGAAAATAATTAAAATATATGGGTCATGGACATCCTGTTGAAAAACCTATAATTAAGGGTGCGTTCACACTTGTCATGTTTTGTTCGATTAAAACGAACCCTATTGCGATTGCTCTGTTAGTGCGGTTCGTTTGAGTAAGTGTGAACGCTGCCGTCCGAACCCTGGTGCGCACCAAACAAGCTTCCAAACGAACTCTGGTGCGGTTCGAATGATATATGAACGCAACACGGACCAAATATTTCAATAAGTCTCAATCTCTATGTAACCGTTGTAGGCAGCTGGTGTTCTGCTCTCTCGCCGTTCTTGCTGAGGACAGGAATCCACTCGAATGTCTCGATGCCTTTGGAGCCACTGGTAGGAAATCTACTGTACATAAAGACAAGCTAATAGCTCATGATGATGATATCATTGCTCAGGTTTTGCTCTAAATTGTTTAATAGAAATTAAAGTATAACAAAGCATATTTGCATAACATATTGATCCCTTTTGTAGGCATCATGGGTTTGCAGTGGGCAAAGCATCTGCATAACTCCGTAAAGGTTACTATAAACGACATAAATGAAGCTTGCGTTAAGATGATTAAGGAGAATTGTCATTTGAACCACATCCGAGTAGAGGGGAATCGTACGGGCCGGCAGCTAGATGGAGCGGGAGACGCAGACTCTCCCATTGCTTCGGTAGAGGTGGTGAAGATGGACGCCAATGTCATCATGCACCTGAGACCCTTTGACTACATGTGAGTAAGAGACTGAAAAAGAATGACTAAAAACACTGTACCTATGATTAGTTATTGCAAATATCAAATCTCACCACATTCTTGTCTTCAAATCAGACACCTCGACCCATTTGGAACGGCTGTGAACTATCTGGATGCAGCTTTTCGTAATGTTCGAAACTTGGGCATAGTCTCAGTGACGTCAACAGACGCTGGTTCGCTTTACTCCAAATCCCTGAATGTGACGCTTCGACATTACGGCTGCCAGATCGTCCGAACCGAGTATTACAGGGAACTCGCTGCACGTATGGTATTGGCATCTGTGGCCAGGTGGGCACTTCCTCAAATGAATTACCAAACACAAATGTATTTTATTTGACAGTTTGCAAAGTGTCTTGTTAATGCATGTACTTGCAGGGCGGCCGCACGCTGCAACAAAGGGATCGAGGTGCTATTGGCCGTGGCTCTTGAGCACTTTGTCCTCGTGGTGGTGCGAGTTCTCAGAGGGCCCACTCAGGCAGATGAGTCTGCTAAGAAACTGCGGCAGCTGTTGCACTGCCAGTGGTGTGAAGAAAGGGTGTTCCTCAAACCAGGAAGCATGGTGGAAGGTGACAAGGCATTTGGACAAACAAATAGCAGCATCCTGATAGCCTTCCTGTAGCCCAAACAGTTGAGCCAGTAATGGCAAGGTCATGGGTTTGATTCCCAAGGAATGCTTGAACTGATCAAAGTTACCAAATGCATAATGCAAATAGAAGTAGTCTAAGCATAAATAATCACATTTCTACATCTGGTATTAACAGAAAACCTGTACAGACAGCTGCCTTGCCAGTGCCATGGGAGTATGCCAGGAAAAACTGCAGTAGAGCTTGGACCACTTTGGTGAGATGATGTCATTTGTACGTAAAAACACTTGATGATGCATAATTAATCGCGCTTAAATTTTCTTATTTTTTCCTCTTTGTTGCTTCAAACATCAGGGCTGGTCCATTGTTTAACACTGGATTTCTGAGGCGGATGTTGGTGGCGGCAGTGCAGCACAATATGGAAGACATCCAGCCTCTGGTGAAGACTCTCATCTGTGAAGCTGACTGCACCACTCTCAAGCCTTTCCCTGTCCCAGGATACTCTGCCCTCTCCAACCAAGGTGTGTTTGGGTGTGCAAGTTCTGGCCGTCACTTATTTAGTAATGCTCATTTGTGATTCAGTACAACTGGAGACACTGAATCAGCTTTTTGAGCAATGGGGCCTTGACTTGAATTTTTTCATTAATTTTGACGCATCTTTGTTTTTAGTGGAGTGTGGTGTGGTCATAAAAACGTTACAGAAGGTTGAAGAGGCAGATACTTCTGACCAATCAGGTATTTGTTGCTTTATCAATATGTTTTATCTGCTGTTCTCCTCCCTACTCTTCAGGATTTAATGGTTCCTATTTATCCCAGATTAAAGGGATAGTCACCCAAAAATTAAACATCTGTCATAATTTACTCACCCTCATGTCATTCCAGCCCCATAAGCTTTAAGTTTATCTTTGAAACATTTTAAGTCCATTACACCAAAATTTCAAAGCATCAAGATATTTTAATTTAAGCTTTTAACATTGATTAGTGCACATATATAGCGCTTAGAGCCGCCCCAAGTCATAAGCGAACTAAGCGGCTGCTTGGGGGCCCCCAAGAGTACATGAAATGACAGCTTGATTTTGATATATATTTTTTTGTGATATATTATGTGAATGCACAATGATAACAATACAAAAACGCAATATTAAATAATTAAATAATTATTAAATAATTATTTATTTATTTCCTTAGCAACGCATCATGTTGGTTCAATAGCGCTGTATGACAGATGCATTGCTTTTATTTAATTTTTCCTTTTTTATTTAAAATATCCACAAACTTGTTAATTATATCATAAATTATATGATATAGCTTATTCTGATTGTCAAATATGTGTAAATTAATTAGTTTTGTTGTTTAAACAACCTTAATGACCATGTTGATCTAGGCTATAATGCGTGCCGGACGCTGTTGTGTGGATCTGTCGATTTACATCACGTAAATTCACTCGTTTCTCTCGAAATACATGAAAGTAAGTGGCCAGAGACCTGGGAGGAAAAACAGAGTAAACTTTACCTACACAATGTGTATTTGATAGGAATAAATCACGTCATCAAATTTTAATTGAAATGATTATTGCCGCTTTCCATAGAAATCAGTGTGTATTTAACAAACTATAAATGTCGTTTTTTGCTTAATTTGGCTTAATTAAAATATCTATTTAAATGTCTGAAACCTAAAATAAACTTTATGTGGTTGAACAAAAATGTGAGGGGTGTACTCACTTCTGTGAGATAAATAATATATATATATATATATATATATATATATATACATATATAAGAATATAATATAACATTTTACTTACGTATATGTCTGTGTAAAATTTTGATTAGATAGGTGATAAATTAGATTTATAGTGCGCGAATAATCAAGCAGTGACAATAATCAGTTGTATTGGTAGCACAGGGGGGGCCCCAAATAAAATTATGCTTAAGGCCCCATAAAGGCTTGGGCCTGCCCTGATAGAGCTCATCAAACATGGTAAATCTAAGCTCAAACATGCGTGGGTGGACCATACCTTTAAGTGGTGTTTATGGTTGAAATAAAAGTTGAAATGAATAGATTGTATAAAGTAAGTATGGTGCATCTTCTTTTACTTTTTGTATTCAGGGAAAAGAAAGACCACAGGGGAGGAATCTGGGAATGTGCTGAAGAAAATCAAAGCTGATACATCTTTGGAGCATCCAGCGTTCTACTACAGCATCCATCGGCACAGCATCCGCGGCATGAACATGCCCAAGTTAGTCAGCACGAACCTGTCTATACACTGTCATATACTCATGTACAATAATACAAGTGTCATAATGCAAGCAGAATGCTGACACTACTCTCTGTTCTTCTTTCAGACTGAATAAGTTCCTGCAGTATCTCACAGAGGCCGGGTTCAGAGTGAGCCGCACACACTTTGACCCAACAGGCGTGCGCACTGATGCTACCCTGGCACAGTTTAAAGAAGTGCTCACGAAATACAGCGTGCCTACATACTCGTCCGCCCCTCAGAGCAGCGCTGCCGGCTCAGACCGACGTCAAACTCTCTGATTTCAAATGAAACCAAACCAGCATTTTGATTTTGTCCATGTGGACATGCATTTGAGAGCTTGGACTGCACAAAGGTCTGATTTTTCTTTGGCTGTTTTCATTGATGAATTTTCCTGTTTATTTTATGAAGTTTGTTTCTACGACAACTTGTGGATAAAAACAAAACAAAACAAGAGTTTCATCTGAATGAAAAGGGTTGTTCCAGTTTTGTTGATGTTTTTTGTGGATTGCATTGAGGCTTTGACCCATTACGGGCTTACAGTATTTGATTAATCGGACAGTGATGCAGTATTTGACAGTTATTTTTTTGTTTTTTAAAATAGTAATCTCTAATATTTATAAAGAGCCTGTCAAAGGATTATATTGATCTTCCTTTATCTGATTTTCTATTCCACTTAATTTTTGCTTCAATGTTTTACGTGATTGCTATGACATTAATAAAACATTTCACATCATATACTGTATCTTTCTTATGAGAACACAGACATTGAGAACATTGTGTTGGTGAATCACAAACAAACAATAAATAAATCAATAAAATTTCCAGGCCACATTTTACTTAAAAAACAACAGAAAATTGACCATACATTTAAGACTATTAATAAATTCACTTTTTGGAATGTACATTATCTTATAATTTTCATAGAAATTAAGCACATTTTTCTCATTACCATAATGCACTCTCTTGAGTTTTTATTCACTGTGTAGTACGTTATAAAATTTGATTTAAAAATAGAATTTAGGGAGACATGCTTTATTGTTCTGAAAATGCAAAAACAAATCATGGAAAAATGGGCTTTATTCATTTTTTAAAATTCCTTTCATATTTGGAGTGAAAAAAGACTTGGATTTGTTCACCGGTTTTATGTGATTCATCAGCTGGAATGTACTGTCCTGTGAAAAGTCTTTACACGTAAATGAGTGCCACACCAGTACAGTTGTACTTCATTTGCATAGTACAATGTATAGACCTCCCTGAAATGTTCTAAAATTAACTTGCTGGTATGTTAATTTGAATAGAAGCTGTGGTAATAGACCTTAATGGGATCAAGTCTGTCTAGTATGTCACAGGTATATTGTATTTCACAAACAAGTCTGTAACAAAACATACCATGGTTTTTCTTTGAAGTACCTTGGATGATAACTGCTTTGATCACAGTTTAGATGCTCTTGCATATTTACAGAGAATACTGATGTATAAAGCACATATCATATAGCATATTGCTTTCATGGAATCAAAGGATCTGTGTCAAAACTTAGTGAGCTCCCTAGACAGCATTTTGGGCATCACAGGCTGTCTAGTTAGGCAGCTCTTTAGGTTTTAAAAGACAGCCCTTGAATGTCCCGGTGAGACTGTTTCATTCATGCCCCTCCCACCGTCCTGAAATATAACACCTGCTTTCGGATTCTCCCTCAGTTGTGAATACAGTGATACAGAATCATCTTCACCACAGCAGAGGAGAGCTCACCTGAACTAAGCAGAGCAGTATGGGAGCATCATCCAGTTTACTGGATGAAAACAAATCCAACTACATAAAAGGTATGTGCTGTAGGTCATTAAGTGGTTTTGGAATTTACTTTAAAAGAATTTTAGTGTGGAAATAGCATTAAAAGTTGTTTGTACATTAATGATTTATTTCCTGATGCCTCTACATAGTACATAATAATAATAATAGGTTGTTCAAAACTTTTCCCTATACTGCAATGATATGGGTAGAGAAAGAGGGTGGATGTTATCGAAATGCATGAGATGTTTTCTAATGTCCTATACTGCATGGCCTCTCTAGTAGAAAA
This sequence comes from Sinocyclocheilus anshuiensis, assembly GCF_001515605.1. Lineage (NCBI taxonomy): Eukaryota > Metazoa > Chordata > Actinopteri > Cypriniformes > Cyprinidae > Sinocyclocheilus > Sinocyclocheilus anshuiensis. The sequence goes on along the minus strand of NW_015545562.1, from coordinate 1,134,998 downwards.
AGATTCATGTTGAATTTGTACTTGTAAATGCCTCATTGGACAATGACTATCATCAGTGTCAATCAGATAACTGCAGTAACCTGCACAGCTGAAGTGAGAGGCAGAAACCTGTTTGTTTTCTTCTTCTGGCCATTGAAACGATATGGGTGGAGGTTTTGGTGTGTTTCAGAGAGTGTAAAGGATTAAAAGCAGCTCTGCTATTTGCTCAAATGGAAAAACACCTTAGATCTGTCAGCTGACAAAACATGCTGAAAGAGCATTACGTTACTGAGGGTGTTGTTGAAATGTGTTTTTAAACTACATTTCAGATATTTTTCCATTCATTCTCAAAACTTAGTTTGATTTTTAATGAAAGGCTCATTCTCAGGAAACTCAGGACATTTGCATCTGAAAATGTCTAGTGATGATTTTGTTTGAAAATATCACTGCTAAACTTTCAACACCCAAAAATTGTAACTGCTAAAAGGCCATGTACCCCAAATATTATATAAATGGTCAACAAATAGGTTTTTCATTGGCTGATTTTGAAACTATTATCCCCATTCCTGAAGAAGTGGTTACAAACTTGCAATGTACTACTAATTTTGATGTGTTTATCCTTATGTAAAAGCATTACAATTTTTAGTCCCATCGCAAGTTTAATTATAATTTGTATTTTTATATCTATGCATTTCACATGCACTTTCATTGAAAGCAAATTACAGAGAATTCAAGCTAGTGTATATATTTTGCCAGTCCGTGCATTCCCAGGTAACTGAACCTTGTTCCACGTGCTACACTCTACCAGTTGAGTTACAGGATTTTTTATATAAAATAGAACAGAATATAATCTATATTAACCTATATTACATTTAAAATTTGGTGCAAAAATGCCCAACAATAGCCTTAACTAGCAAATATTGTCAGACAATGTGGATATTGTAGATATCGTTCCACAAACATGCACAGAGTTTCTGAGTTCATGCAGAATTTTTTTTTTTGATGAGCTAATATAAGTAAAACCATAATAAATATCTGATAAAGACTTCAAGAGAGACTTTGTCTAAACATGGACAATTGTATTACTTATCGCTCCCTCAAATATCAGTTTATAAAGAAGTCCTATTGTTGCTGCATACCTGTGTTGGAGTGTCAAAGACAGATTCTGCATTTTTTTCACTTCCTGAAATTATTAATTTCAATAAAATCATTTATTTTTTTGTCAAATTAGATTTAATGGTGATGTTTTTCCATCTCACAAAACAGAGGCGAATCAATCAATTACGTGACTTTATATTTAGTATCCGGTTAATTATGTTATGGGGGAACAAATAGGACACAAATATGACCATTTCCTGTGAATAGTAAGAAGAGTAAAGAGTAAAGAGAGTAAACTCAAATGATGTGCTTTCACACTTAAGAAGGTGAAAAGAGAGTGCTCAACAGCTGCTCATTGTCAAGGATGTCTAAAAAAAAAACTCGAACAAACACATGTACAGGTGTTTAGGAACATTCCCGTCAACCTTGTACTCTTGTTGAAGTGTAATGATGTCTGTGTTGAGCTATGTTCATACAGAACTGGCTTTGCAGGTCATGCCGTCTCATAACGTCTATGGTAGGCCAAGCATCTTACACGTCTGAGCTCAAGAATTTAAGACATCTCAAACCACAGTTCCTTCCAAAACAATGAGTCTCTCCTTTGCGAATAAAACAATAGCTCAAGGAAGACTGCATGAGGAGATGTACTGTACACTGCAAAGAGAGAGAAAACGGTGATAGAGCAGCTCGTTACAGTATACTTTCACTCCATTGTGAAATATGTTGGAAGTGAATGCCATAGCTCTCAGCTGTCATCTAAATTTAGTTGCATGTTATGTAATGCAAGAATCTGAAAATGTATAAAAAATGTACACAAGGAATTTGAGAAAGTAGGAACACCCTCTCAGAGTGAACATTCTGGTTTGGGTGTTAAATTTAAAAGTTCGATCAGTTCCAGGGAAACGATTAATTACACATTCTGTATTAGTAACACTGCAAAATGTTTACATCAAGGCAAATGCTTTTAAATTTTCTCACTCAAGACTGTCAAGATATATTTCTTTATTTCTGAAAACAGTATATAAAATGTTTTGTTATAAATATGTTTTACAAATATAGACAGATGTTAGTCGTGACGTGCAGCCTTCTGCCATGATTAAAGTGCCTTATTACTTAATAAATACTTAATAAAATATAAAAGACACAAATAATCTTTACAAGTAGTATTAATAGTTTATAGGTAAATAATAAAACAGATTTTTGTTCTTCAACAAAAATAACCGCTTTTGAGGGGGCAAGTGAGTCAGAAGTCAGAAGAGAGATAAATACGTTGGTTTTCATGCTGGAGACCTGCATTTATTAATTTGTTGGTGTTTTTAAATCATTTTAATATTAATTTTATGTAACCACTATACAGTATATACACCACGTATATGCTGTATTGACCAATCAGCACCCAGAACTGGAACTTTCCATTTTAGAATCAAGATGATATAGTTATATAACACTGACAAGAGTGTTGAAATGTTCAGGCAGGAAGTAGTAGTCAGATTGGCTGTAAACACACATTAATATCTTCTGTTCACTGCTGTATTGTTTAGCTAATTTTGTATGTGGTACTGGGAAAAACACAATGTTCCTTTGAGAGTTCTTTTGAGACGTGCAGCTCAGTGGTGCACAAAACAGCACCACTGCACAGAAGACTCCACCTCTTTTATACTTAATCTGTATATCTGTATTTATGTTCTACTGTTAGTGTTATCTGTATGCACCAAGGGTCTGAGAGTAACGCAATTTCAATTCTCTGTGTGTATGTGCTGTACATGTGGAAGAATTGACAATAAAGCAGACTTGACTTGACTTGATTTAGACAATCTGCTGTGAATTTCCTCTCCACTCACCTCTGGACTGTACCTATTTTGTATCAGATTTTATTTTAGGCAATCAGTTTCCTTTCCTCTCATTTTTGATTTGTGCCCTCTGTACTGCAAGCTGTTTTTATAGGTTGGACTCATTGATGGTGCATTCTTCTCCAATTGAAATGCTAATTAGAATTAAAGACTTAAATTTTTAAGTTGTTGATTATCTCATGAAACAAGATAACACTTTAATAATAACAATAAGGTTCCATTTGTTAACATTAGTTAACGTGGAATAATTATTTTCATTTATTAATCTCCGATAATGATATCAACAACATCTATTATTAATAGGCTACATTAAACCCTTTGTTTCTTCCAGCTGTAATGTAGCATGTAATAATATCATGTAATTGATAAAAAATGTGCAACTCCACATTATATGTATGAAACAAAGTTGTCTTTGTTTTGTGTTGTCTTGCAGGGCAAGCGGACGAAAAATTTAAGGAGTTTGCACCGATTTATAGGAAACAATATTCTCTGGCTTACCTGTCCCAGATCCGAGATGAACTTGAGCAACGCAAAGAGGAGCACACACAGCTTCTCAAACAACGGGTAGGAATTAGATCTCATGTATGGATTCACTTCAAAACAAAGACATATGTATCATTAAGTCAATGATCATTTCTTCTTCTGAGATCGACTCGTTATATTTATTTACCCAGGCCTCTCCAGAGCCTGGAAAGGTGTTGTATGAAGAGAATGTGCAATGCTTTGATGACAGCAGGAAGTGGAAGGATAGATATATAGTAATCCGTGCCAATTACGTCCTGGAGTGCTATGAGAGCTACAAGGTATGAGCCATCATCCATCATCTAACAAATAAGCTTTTGCTGTGTGAAGTGATGATAACATTTACCCCATCATCTCTTACCTGATTTCCTGCAGAGGTTTTTGAAAGGCTCTCCTCCACTACACAGACTGATGCCTACAGGAGGCACCATTCTGACTACAGAAGAGAAATACATGGAAATGATTAACCAGTGCTGCCCTTGCACTAGCAGTGAGTACAATTAGAGTACATGCACATATTTTAAGTGAGCTAATTTTACACACGTATTCAGCCACAAAATTAATTAAAATTAACTCCAGTTGAGTGTATTGGCCTGCTCTGTAGGACTAAAATCCATCTTTTCATTATTGAGTTCAGTATCAATTTTACAAAGTTAGTATCATTTAAAGTTTTTTTCCTCATCTGATGGAGTCAGTGCAATTGAATCGATAATATTACTAAATAATAATTGTCTTATAAACCTCATTCATTAAAAATAGAAATGATAAACGTTACCTTGTTTTCCAAAGAAATCAAAAATCATCCTATTTATTTTCTTTATGCATCTTAATGGTCTTATTCTGAATTATTCTTCCATGACTTACATGGTGTGTTGTGTTGCAGATGTCCAGGAAGATTTTGCACCCCCTGTGGCGGACATGCCAGGGCAGTTCCCAGTTTATCTTAGACTTCCATACCGCCGGGATTTCTATTTCTGTTTCCAAGATGAGAACTCTCAAGTTGAATTCATCTCCATCTTATCTGACTGTGTTCGCCACCAGAACAAAGGTATGACTTTTGATGTTCAGGATGTTATGAAACCACAGTAGGAAGGTGTAACCCAGTGAAAGCTGTAGTGTGAAGAAATATTTGGTCTATTCAACAGATTTTCTCAAGAAGACGAAGTGTGAGGTTAAGGCTTTCCTCAAAGCCATTCAGCTCTATAGGCAAGAGAAAGGCCAGTATGAATCATGGGATATGCTCCTAGGCAGTGATGTGCGGGTAGGTGTCCTTTCACAATAAACAACATAGCTGTCATCGTTTGTTGAGCTAGTATGATATGGAATGTTCTAGCTGTTTAAATGTAGAACACTGCGCTAAAACAAAAAGTTTTGTAATTTAATGTGACAGTTATGACAATGTTTATCATTTCGAAACGGGCAGAACCAAACAGGCTCATTCTCTCTTTCTTTTCATAATGGTATAACTGGGTTTTTGTCCTGAAGAATTTAATGTTTTTCTCACTAAATGGTAGATTTGAGTATAAAAACACACCTAAATTGTTTCATGTTGTATTATACACTCCCACATGCGATATCTTTACTCATTCTCCAAAGCTACAAGTCACACGCTGTTACATCAGGGCTGATGTGGAATCGGAGTAATGCTGCACACTGGCAGTTTCACCCATTACAGCCAACATGACAATGAACTGTCAATAGATCACCTATGTCACATATTAAATAACTTGCTGGTAGTATATCATGTGCCATGAAGTGTCCTGAAGCTCTCAGTATAAACACTGTGGAATATTTTTTCTGGTATATACTGTACACATAAGTACAGTTAAGAAAATTGATCATTCTTACTGATGGATTAGTTGCCTTTGAAGCCATTTTAAAATAGTTGAAATGCACAGCATATTATTCATCAATATTAATGTATTAAGCTGTTTGACAACCATAAACACATACAGTGGGAGTTCATTCTTATTCTTTGTTTGTTTGAATTGCTTATATAAATTAAAGTAGTAATTTAAAAAGTAAAAAAAAAAAAAGTACTTTTTTTTCTTCATAATAAATTACTATATATTTCCACGACATTCTAATTTATTGAGATGCACCTGTATACTACTGCTTCCTTGGATTGTTTTAAGAAACTTCTTAAGACGCATCTTTTTAGTAAAGCTTTTAATTTATGATTTATTACTGTGATTCTATTTTTGATATTATGTAGTTTTGGTTGATTTGTTATTTTGTTTGTACATGTTGTAGTGCTTTGAGTTTAAGAAAGGCACATTACAAATAAAATGTATTGTTTATATATAATCGGCATTTTAGTATGATTTCTGAAGAATCATGTGACACTGAAGACTGGAGTTAAAATATATTAAAATAGAAAACATATTTCACAATATTGCCATTTTACTGTAATCAAATAAATGCAGCCTAGGTGAGCATAAGAGACTTTTTCAAAAACATCTTACCGACCCAAAACTTTTGAACGGTAGTGTTTGATGTAAATATTTATAAATGTACATTTCTTTTGCATGTTCATTAGTGAAGGTTAATGTGTTTTTGGTCCCAGTTACTGTTGTAAAAATTTGTATATATCTGAGTACTACATTTTTTCTCTTCCCACCTGGTTAGCCATGGTAACTGAGCCAGCAACGAAATACTGCACAGAGCAGGTGCAGCCGTACCTGCCAGCCATCTTGGAGGAAGTGATGGGACCCATAAGCCTGGGCTTCACAGAGGCCCGGGACTTGAGCGAGGGCATGATGGAGCAGCTGTGTCAGGACTTCCAGGACGCTGAGCAGAGGGAGGAGCTCCGACAGGTGAGAAAAACCATAATCACCATAAAAAGTTCTTATGACTTGAACTATATTTAACTGTATACTCTTTCTCTCTCACTGAAGGCTCTGTTTAAGATGAGCAAGGCTAATTTACAGAGCTGTTATGAGAAAGTGAATGGACTGGCAGATCACGTCCAAGAGCTACAGCAAACCTTCAACTATCGCATTAAAGGTCTGGTGGACAGCACACAGATAGACATAAAACAGGTACCCAAAACTGTGTATCCAAGAAGCCAACTCTTTTCTAACTTTCTGTGACTGATTCTGATCCAAAACATGTCTGTTGTGTGATTGTTTTAGCTGATGGAGAATACAGAAAACACCTTTGAGCTGCTTGTGCGAAAGGCTCTGGAGGATCCATCGGTCAGTCTTTCAATGGCTATGCAAAAGGCTTCGAACAGGGTTCTGAAGGTAAACAAATAACTTTTCAGTGACAAACACAGATGTCTGTGTTAGATTGCTTAATTTAATTTGTCTTCATGCTTCAGCAATTTGATTATGACAGCAGCACAGTGAGGAAGAGGATCTTGCAGGAGGCTTTGATCAACATCACTCTACCCAGCATCAAGAAGCACCTGGCCCCATCCTTTATAGAGGTACATTTGAGATTAGTTGCATAATGATAGACAAACAGCTACGTAAATACAAGAAGTGAAAGATTTCATATATTTACCATTGATGGTTTATATCTTCTAATAAATGTGTCTTTTCTCAAAATGTACTTTTAGGAACTACCCAAATTTGAGCAATACATATTTGCTGATTATACAAACTTCATTAATGTGGAAAACGTGTACGAGGACATTATCCAGGAGATACTGGAAAAAGACGTCAGCATGGGTATGTCACATGATCACAGCAAGGTCTCTGCACACTGCTTTTGCAAAGATGTTATTGATATTAGGGTCATTATTACAGTAGGTATAAATCACTGAATTAAAAATAAATTCAATTCAATTTTAGAACAATTATGATGTTAGCACATTCACGTACAGTGGCCGCAAAATGTTTTAGAAATAAACATGTATAGATGTCTTGGTATTATAACAAAATATCAAACCAAATTATATTTTTAAAGACAGAACAAATGTTCAAATATTTTGGGTCTATAAGAAATTAATACTTTTATTCAGCAAGGAAGCATTAAATGGATCAAAAGTGACAGTAAAGACTATTACATTGTTACAAAAAGATTTCTATTTCAGATAAATGCTGTTCTTTTGAACTTTCTATTAATCAAAATATCCCGAAAAAAATGGATGAAAGTTTTCCCAAAAATACTGTTTCCAACATATAATAAGATAATAATAAGAAATGTTTCTTGAATAATGGCTGCTGAAAATTCAGCTTTGCTTAATTACATTTTTGAATTAAAAATACATTTTAATAACATTAAAAAACATTTTTTTATCAGAGATGCTTTTGATTATTCATATCTAATGAAACCATTAAAATGGAATCCAGAAAATTAATGGAAAACAATTTGGTAAAAAATAAAACTGAATTGGAGAAAAAAAAGGAAAACATTTCATAGGGCTTTTAATAAATTGCTGTTTGATATTGTAAGCTTCATTATTTCAATTAATTAGACATGCTTTTTTAAATAAAATTAAACCATTAAAAAAAAGAGTCTAGAAAAATTCAAATGGAAAAACGGAACTTGGAAAAAAAATACAACTGAATTGATTAAATTTAATTTTACCATTAAAAGAGTCTAGAAGAAAAAAAAACGGAATCCAGAAAAAACTAAACAGAAAAAATGGAATTTGAGAAAAAATAAAATGGATTTCATAGGACACTAGAAATTATTACTATATATTATTATTAGAATTAGCTTTAAGATTTCCCTAAAACAACATTCTCAAATCTGATTTGTGCTTCTGATTGGCAGTGGTCAAGGAGGCAGCCAGCAAGAAGAAATTCAACCTGTTCTCAGAGAGCAGATACAATTTCAGTGTGTCCAGCTTATCCTTCACACCCCCAGGATCCGCACCCAGCAGCCCAGGACACTTAAATACCTCCCCAAGACTGCGCACACACATGCCTCCCTCCCCGCTGCTGGGCAATGGTCTGACAGCAAACCAATCTGTGACTGTTCACTTGTCAGAAAGCAATGCACTGGAACAAGCTCTGCCTATCATGGGAAAAATCGATGAAGGAGAAAACAAAACACTCTTAGAGGAGAGCAGTGATGATGTATTTATCACTGCTGAAACATCAACCTTGGATACATCAGCTGAGACTAAACCAGAACTCACCACAAATGCCATGGAAGCTTTGGTCAGTTCCATTCCCATTATTAAGGTAACAGAAGCTGTAGAAAGTGCTGGTAGTAGCAATTTACCAGCAGGAGGTGATGCAACGTCTTCAGACTTTGCTAATAAGCCCACAGTAGTAGTCAACCCAATCTGTATGAAAACCTCTGGCTCTAATGGTGAGCGTGCTGAAACTGAGGACAACAGCGAGGAAATGACAGAAGATTCATCAAATGATCCAGCCCGGATTAAGGCACTAATACATGAAGAAAGCACATATCCGATCGCAGTTTGTTTATCTATTCAAGATGCAGAGGACGGAGATATCTACAAAGAGTTCACAGGCAAACAAATCATGGATCTTTCAGAAAAAGCCTCAGAATCCCAGTCTTTACCAAACCTAGAGGATGAGCCCAGGCCCCTGGACTGTGTGAAGGAGATCCGGGACCTGGTAGTGGAGGTTATTGAAATAGAGGACATGGTTCAGCCTTCCAAAGACAATGGAGAAAAAGTTCAAGTTCAAACGTTCGAGGAACAAGATGCTGTAGTTTAAGTTTCAATGACCATGTCGGGAATTAAAACTTGTTCACCCCTTCATTTTTTTGTGTTAGGAGACAAACTGTACATTTTGAAGTTGGTTTCATCATTGCACAGAAGGTAATTATAGTTTACTGTAGATATACTGTATATGTATATACACACCACTATTCAAATGTTTGGGGTCAGTAAGATTTTTTTTTAAAGAAATTAATATTTTATATTGATGAAAACTGACACTAAGAACAGTAATATAATACAAAAAAATATATTTCGATTAAATGCTGTTCTTTTCAACTTTGTATTCATCAAAACATCTTAAAGTATCACAATGCCCACTATAATAATATGCAGAACTCCTGTAAAATTACATTATAAAATATATTCAAATAGAAAACGATTATTTTAAACTGTAATAATATTTCAGAATATTAACATTAAAAAAAATCTTACCAACAGCAAACTTTTCAAAGGTAGTATATATATATATTGTGTTGTATAAAAGTAGTTAAAGAGAATGAAATGTTTTTTTTCTATCTAATAAGGATTATTTGAATAAAATACATGTAATATAGATAATCTTATTTCAATATTGTTTTAAGCTAACATGTACAAATGAATTGCTTTGTTAGCATTTGAATAATATATGAAATCAAAATTGTAACATTAATATTGAGTTTGGAAATGAGTGTCCTTTGTGAATCTTTATGAGAAATCCTTCAGAAAGAAACATGCCATTTTTACAATTCCGGCAAGGTAGTTTTCAATCTTCACAACATGAGTAAAGGTTAAACAATAAGGGTCTTGAACATTTCCCCAAAATGCAAAGCTCTGTCATAGTCTGCCATGAACCAGGGATGACTGTTTACTTTAGACCCACAATGCAGGCCCGACAGGTTTGTTTTCCATGGAATCTGGATCTGTGACATATCGACAGCGAGCTGCTGTTTGTTGTTATGAACAAACGTTGAGTGACAAGTACATTTGCCACATGTGCACTGCAGGTACATTCAGCAGAACCACTGAGATCTGTGTTATATGGAGACAGTCACTACAGATTCTGCTCCGGGCATTTGGCTCCCTATATGAGATCCACATTAACAATAAGACAGTCCATCAATGCATAAATATGCATAACCACCCTTTTAAGGAATGTCTGAATGATGGGAGTGAACGATTAAGAATGAATTGAGATACACGGCATTTCACTACAATCAATGAAAGTAAACAAGGTAAGCATTTGCGGAGTTCCTGCTGTGCTAAAACCCACCTATATGCAAAAGATTTCTATCAAAGTAACATGCACAAGGAAAGCTTTTAAACATCAATTTATGTATCTCATATTGCACCACATAAAATAAAAAGGCAATTTATATAAAACAGTAATTAAGACAAGTCCCAGGCACCAATGAAATTGAGTTTCATAAATACTAAAACGCACATAAAGAGACCAGTATTATTTTAAAAGTACACTTGAGTTTGGCTACATTACAAAATACATATGAAGCTGTTAGCAGTGCACCAAGCCAAGATGGCTGGTACTACAGTATCAAAAGCAAAGAAACAGGCAACATTGTTTTGCACAATCACATTAGTGAGTAGATATTAAGACTGTAAAGTGACATTTGTTTAGCACAATCAAGATATTAAGACGGTAAAGTGACATTATTGTTCCCATGGGCACTGTGTTGTGTTGTCATGAAATGTATTTGAACAAAATACATAATTTCACATGCGAGTCCACAGAGGGGCACCACTATCATTAAAATGACCCTTATATCAGTTGCTTTATGTAAGCAACATATGCAAAACTGAAGGAAATCCTATTATGGATGACATTGATTGACTATTAACTATAAGTGCATGAAATGCAACTAAAGCTACACAATATTTTGCTTCCAGAAACCTAAGCAACTGTCATGCATTAAACGGATTTGCTTTAATGTATAAATAGATGGTGTTTTCAACGTTCATAACTTAACCAAAGACTTAAACTACTTCAGTCTGTGTGCATTGAATTTATTTAATACACGAGTTTCACAATTTGAGTTGAATTACTGAAATGAACTTTTCCACGACATTCTAATATATTGAGATCCACCTGTACATCACTGAAACAGCATGCAACTAAAATCCTACTTTTGTTCTATTGCACAGAAAAGGCAATGTGGTGCCATTCGCTTCTTCAGTGTTGACAAGCAATACACAGTAGGCTAAAGTAGGATGTGTTAAAACTACATGATCAAGCTCAAAGTGAGGGCTGCAAATCATAGCTTCACTGAGAACATTCATCTTAAAACACATTCAGACTGAGATTCACATGGAATGTAATAAATATCCACATATTACATAGAAAGAAATACTGATGATGAAGAAAATCAGTAGTGTTGCTTTCATTCGAAATGGTAAAGAGACTTAACTAGCATCTTTTGAGAACCATTTAATTGGTTTTTAATAGGTTTTAGGTCTTTCCTGACACTCTCCTACCATGATGCTGTGTAACCGTAATAAAACTGCTCATCAGGCCGAAAGCCGTAAGCTGTGGCAGGACGCGCTGGAGTCACACCCGTCTGTCCGTACCCGTCTGTCAAAGAACTGGAGGAAGAAAAACACAGACAATTGTCAGCCTGTCACATCACTGCTGAAGAGATTCATCTCAAAATCTAACATAAATCGTGTTAATATGTATTTTATTAGGAAATTACTTGCGTTTGGGTTAGATAAAGGTTATGTGCATCACTAGATGGCGCTCTGATTCTGCAAAACAGAACTACCAAGATTAAAACAGAACTGCTCCAAACCTACATGGTGAAATGCCAAATATATAAGTAATAATTATAATAAATTATATTAATTTACTTTATATCATATTATATCATATTTATACTAGGAGTGAATAAAATTATTCGAAAAAAAAAATATTAATTCCTCAAGGCAAATGCCCAATGAGATCATATCATATAATTATATATTATATTATATTATATATTATTCACACCAGGAGTGTTCACAAATTAAAAATTAGATTTTAAAACCATGAGAATGACATACATTTTTATTATTATTATTATTATGCACTCTTCTTAAATTAAATTGTGAAGTCCTCTGGGAAACAAAGCTTCTGTGTATATTTATTATGTATATATAAATACACATACATACAGTATATATTTTGAAATTATTTACATGTCTATATTTATATTCATAAAATTTATATTTTAAATATATTTAATATATAAACAACATATTTTTCTGAAATATATACATGCGTGTGTGTGTTTTTATATATACATAATAAATATACACTGTACACACACATATATAATGTAAACAAAAACTTTTATTTCGGATGCGATTAATTGCGATTAATCGTTTGACAGCACATATATATATATAAATATATATGAAAGTTGAAGTCAATTTTTCAAGTCAAATCACCAACGGGATTATATTGTATTATTCACACCAGCAGTGTTTACAAATAAAAAATGAGATTTTAAAACCAGAAGAAGTATATTAATTCCTCAAGGCAAATGACTAACGTGATCATGCCACATCAGTTGGAAAGGACTAGAATGATCTGCCTTTAAATAAACAACACCCACTGAACTTTGGCCTGTCTTCTTAAAATATGGGTTGTTTGCTTTGCCCCTTCCAGCTCCCACAATGCTGTGTTGTTTTTAGACCAAATCACTTCCAGCGATCAGTTACATGCGTTACCCCCTTCACTCCCAGTACACCCGCCCTCTCTGGGCAGCAAGCCTGTCTTTATCCTCTGAGGAACACCACTGCCGTCTGGGGAAATTTCAGACTTTGACATTCAGCCTCTACTCCTCAAGCTTTTTACCAAAGAATTTGGGTGAAACCGAAGCTTATAACTAACAGAATAAGTTCAAAAGGGTTGATGGGAAGGAAAAGGCAGTGTGTTGTAAATCAGATGATCACTCCTAAGAGTGTCCAGGTAAGAGACAGACCTTAAAAGTGTGTGTTTGTGTTATAATCATTCTTGCAGTGAATCATTCATCCCAAAGGGATGCTGTCATCCTTTCCAGGAAAGTTGAAAAGGTGACATTTTCTGCAGGTTTCCACAAATAATGATGTTACTAGTGACTGCAACCAATCTTTTTCCATCTAGGTTCATTTGTCTAATCATTTAATCTAAACCAACTCATTTGAGATGAAGATACTGTTTATCCTTCTACCATCTTATGAAACACAGCCGTTGGCCCTTTACACTCGAGGGTCACAATCACAGTGCACTTGGTGATAATCTGAAGATCTGAGGCTGGACGCAAGCTGAAAAAAGATCCCCATGTCTGGCCTGATGGCCCCTGAGAGTTAACACTGAGGTGAGATCCTGTAAAAAAAAAAATTTTAAAAAAACACCCGGAAACCTCTAAACAAGAAAGTGTCTGTGTTGCCAGTCTCTTTCCTTCCTCTGGTGCCCGAAAATGATGATTCTATTTTCTCACCCTCATGTCTTTCCAAATTCAAATTGATTTCTTTCATGAAACACAAAATGAGAAAAGAAGGTGCTCTTTTCTATGAATAAAGACAAAAACAAAGCACCATAAAGTATTTTTTAAAGTATTTCCATATTTCCATATGACAGGTTTGAAATGACACAAAGGTGAATGACAAAACTTATTGTAATTATTATTTACTTTTCACTCATTTAAATGCCCCCTTGTTGAAAATAAATTATTTAAAATAACAAAAAAAAAAATAACTTACAGACCCCAAACTTCAAACAGTAATATATCAAATCAAGTGTTATCTGCTAACAAATCATGCTTGACCTTTTCTCAGAGCTGATTTTAATTATTTAGCCATTTGTTCTATTACTTTAAACCAACTGGTCTCTATTAGTGAATATATGAAGTCAGTTCCTCTCAAGTTCACACAGGTGTCCCAGCTGAGTAACCGCAGGTGTAGTTCATCACATTAACTCTGGACATGTTACATAACATTCGCCAACAGAAAGTATCCAAAGAAAGTAAAATAAATAAATGCCACGTGGTTTAACACTTTCTAATGCAATGTCATTTAAACATTTTGTGTAGCTTAAGTGTCCAAATACTTTTTGTGGGAACTGTACTTGTCCTGTTTGGCCTTGGCAATGTTTCACTAAAAATAACGTTTTATGCTTCACTGCTTTAAAATAATTTTATTTTACTTTCAAATATTATATTAATTACCTTGTAATGTGTTTTTGTCTAATCATAACATTCACAATGAGGAACTGATATTTTTCAAGCAAATGCAGCCAAGAATTTGTTTTTCATCTGGAATAACTAAGCATTCTTGATGTGCTAAATGAAAGATTGCTCTGTGCTATTCTATAAATAAAAGTGATTCTATTAAAGGCTTTTAAAAGAGCCGTTCCCAGTGTGTCTGGCTCATGATTCGGCGCAGGGAAACCTAGGCTGGATTTCATTATTTTGTTAACCTGGATCTCGAACACCACACGGACAAAATGAAAACCACACTTTCAGGCCGCCCAATTCCCTTTGCACTCTCAGTGTATTCTACAGGTATCGCTTACAAAGAGCTGTGAAAAACAAACATGGCTTCCTCTGCCGCCCTCCTCCCCCTTCATATTAACTTGCTCCTTATTTTTCAGTGCCTCTTCTCTGACTTCACGACTCCATCCTTTCTCTCAAAGACTAATGTATAATTTAGCAAGCTCTCTTGTTTTTAAATCTATGTTTAAAGCCTAACACCTATGACTGTCTAATCATTTAAAGGGGTCACTTTATTATCATTAATGGCCCCATATCAAATAATCCCCTCTTTGATTACGGAGTTGAATATTTGAAACAGAGCTCAAATATTTTGCAAAGTCCCATGACACAAAGTGGGCCACACCATAAATCATAGCATCAAGTCTTCACATTAGTGCTTTGCTGAAACCCCTAAACAGTAGGTATATGGCAACTGAAGCAGTTTTGGAAAAAGCTGAATAGAGGGAGCTGTGTTTACTCTCAAAGCTGAGGGTATTACTGTTGGAGGAGTGCTGCGGCCTGCTGGGATGCCGGAGGACTCTTTGACACAGCACTTTTGAGCCCTTTCCTGCTAAAGCCAACAAAACTGGCAGACAAAGATATGTGTGTGATGCAGTAATAACAAAAGCCAGTTTGACTAATTCATCATATTTAAATGTACCTGCTGGGGAAACCCTGTGGTCCTAACAGGTCTCCATTCTGGAAGTCTGTGAAGAACTCTGGACTAATGGCACCATCTGCTGGGATTATTCCATCTGTGGGAATCACAAAGAAATCGATTATCAGTGGCACCTCTGTGCTAAAGCATTACAGAAAATACAGAGATGCATCAAATTACTCATAATATTTTGTATTTATTATTAAAATTCTAATTAAAATTTAAATAAAAAAGAACCATTTTTGTACTAAATATCTAAAATTAGAATTATAAATTAATTATTAAGTATGTTACTCAAAGTATGCTGACATGTATTAAAAATACAAAATTTAAACACCCTATTCATAAGAACTACTATTTAAATGCAGCTATATTTCTCAGAATCCCCGCCCAATATAACCTGCGCTGTAGAAGAGGTCTGGCCGTTCCAGGATGTCACCATTTTGGAGAAAAGGTTCTCCATCATCTCCATACATGAAAGGCTCTGCCTCATCCATCTGCCGGTTCTCCACCATCTCCAGCCACTGAGAGTTATGCCAGCGGAACTTCTCACTCTGGATCTTCTTGCCCCACTCCACATCATATTCCTACAGACGCAGACAGAGAGATTATTAGCACAGGACACAGAAAGGCTCTGCCTGTATTGCCTCACTGCATGTGCCATACCTAAGATGTGGGATGAATCAGGTGCGCTGTGTTGCCTGGCAGATGGATAACATGGTAGCTGTTTATTTTAACTCTACAGGGACTGAGCGTAATAAAACCTCTTTGAGGTTGGTGGAAATAGCTAAGGTAAGCAACCCGGCTCTCTGATTAATCATCCCCACATGGGGTTGAATGCCTGGGGCTCTGATGGCCACCTGAGGCCCAGGCCTCAAACAGGCCTCATTGTCACCGGTCCTGGCCTCACCGGCATACACAGTGACACTTTCTGCCAGGGCACAAATTTATCATTGTAAAGCATTAATGGCACCACATGCTGCACTCCTGTGGTCAATCACCGCAATGAATGTGGTCTGATACTCTGGCTAATCAATCTTCAAGTGGCTGAGCTCATGACGTTACTGAACATTTGGATCCAGAGCAGGATTGGGTGTTTTATAAATAAATCTGGGGAAAAAAATCTTCAAGCGTGTCCAGAAATAGCATGTAAAAATGAATTATGAATGACTTCTGTCCGCTGTCACCGCTGTCACAAAGGCAAAAAAGGCTTGGGTATGACAAGACAAAATTAGAAAAACTCATTTAAACAATATTCATCAGATTTTCATATTTGTATAACATAGAAAAAGAAAAAGGGGAAGATGACCAACAACGTGTATGTGAATGTGTGGTATTCAGCGGATCTGCGTTCTGTCCACTATCCCCACGTGATACTAAGCAGGCATCTCCTCCTCTCTCTTTGATGTGGCTCCCTGCTTTAATGGCCCTTTCCGATCAGATGTATGGAACACTTCCCTTGGCCTCAAGACCAACCCTAATTACATTAATCTGAGACCTGGGACAGATCAGAGCTGCTTCAGAACAGCTTATACATTTAACCCGCTAGCAACGGTGTTCATCCAATAGTCTTTTATGTCAAATGACCCTGACTACAAACCGTATGTGCCATATTTATCATTAACAATGAAGTGTGGGTTAAGACAATCGGATGGTCTCCCTCTTGACTCTAAGGAAAAGAAAAGGGGTGTGAAGATGTGGTGGAAAATTGTGGACTATTAAAGATCAGGATTCGACGAAGGAGGCTTGCGGCAACCACATGTGACGACCCCGGGCTGGACACATGTGACGACCCCGGGCCTCGACATCGCCGATCCGGTGATCCACAGAGCAAAGTTGATGTATTTCCTCAGCGACCAGCACGGATCAGCTCCAGGCATGACGAAGCAGATATCGTCCTCTTTTGGAAGGCCAAACAAAGTAGTTTCGCTTTCACAACGAAACACACAGCGCCTTCACGACATGGCGGCGGCAACAACAATACTACAGCGAGAATAAAAGTTACGCCTTTCTTTGCGTGAACTTTTGGGCGGCGTTATGCAAATCTTCCCAGATAGTGATGTAGGTATGTGGGGGCGTGTTAGAACGAGCCGTTTTAGGTAGGCGTGGTTGACTCTTAAATTTGATAAAGAATATCTCTTTGGATTTGAGACTTTAGTCTTTGCAACTTTACAGATCTTCTTTATGCACCAAGAGCTTGTAACACTCCAAAGAGAAAGGAAAAATTGAAATCGCATCATATGACCCCTTTAAGAAATAACATATAGGTCCAATAAACTTGAAATTGGTGGAAAAAACAGCACACTACTTGAAGTACAGCTGATTCATACTCACAGCAATGATGTCCAATGTATTGTCACACACTTTGCGTATTTCTGCGTTTTTGTCATGCATCAGGTCAATGAGATATGCAGGAGCTTCTGATAAGATTACAGTCAAGGACAAAATCTTTGAAAGAGGAACCGCTGTATGACTGAACAACAACATCATCACACAACTGCAGGTTTTACAAGATGAAGGATACGTGTTTCTTTTATGATGACATCTCGGGTGGCCTGGTGAAACACCATTTGGTAAAAGACGTACACAATCTGACAGACAAACTCATCATCTTCTTGCTGGGCTGAGGATGGAAGGAAGAAAGAGATTATCATTTCTCTACTTCCACTAACATGTCAAAAAAATAAACTACCGAACATGCACTTTAAAAGCACTCGGAGTATCAGAAAGTTTCCTACCATTCAGCAGCTCTATTAGAGCAGGAATGATGCCTGATTTGGCCAACATTACAGCACAGGAGTCGTCCATGGAAACAGTGCCAATCATGATCACCACCTCCAGAATGAGGTCATCCTCTGCAGAGCCTAAAGAAGAAAAATAACAGGAAGTCACATATCACGAGACCCTGCAACTAATATGCTCATATATTGTCCATTGTGATGTAAAACAGTAAAGCTGATTGAGACAGACCTGGTTTGAGGTGGTCTTTGAGATAAGGCACCAGGTTGTACTCCTTTAGCACAAGTTCCCAGTCAAGATCAGGAATAGTAAGATTGGAAAGAGTTCCCAAGCACTCAATCACAAACTCCTCCTCTTCCTTCAGTCCGATCTGAGCCGCCAGGTCACCGACATAATCCTCAAACACAACACATACTTATTAGTTTTCAATGGAATAAACATCAATAAAAACTTCTAAATAAACTTGGGTGAGTATATTCTCGGTTTTGACTCTCACAATGAAAAGATTTTTAAAAGGTCCATCATGCTGAGATATATTTCGGATCATCTTCATCATCAGAGGATCTTTTAGCTTCAGTGCTCTCTTCATCAGCATCTTCAGACCATTGCCTTCAATGGAAACATTCAATTAAGCACTAAGTCTGCTCTTCAATGTTTTTATGGTTTCGCATTTGTATCTATTCTCACCTTCACACATAATCTGGGCATTCCTCTTGTTGGCAGCCAGGTTGATGCAGAAGGAAATGAGCTCAGCGTCAAACCTCTCCTCACCACAATCAAACAACATCTTCATTACCTTACAAACAAAACACCAGGAAATAACAGAAACAATCAGAGCACTTGCCACAGAGTGTAGTTGTCAGCAGCCATTACTCCAGTCTTCAGTGTCACATGATCCTTAAGAAATCATTCTGATATGCTGATTTGGTGCTCAATAAACATTTCTTATTATTATCAATGTTGAAAACAGCTGTGCCGCTGAAAAGTTTTGCGGAAATTGTGATACATTTTTTGATTAAGTAGAAACGAACAGCATTTATTTGAAATAGAAATATTTTGTAACATTATATCTTTACTGTCACTTCACTGATCAATTTAATGCATTCTTTCTGAATAAAAGTATTCATTTATTTTTTTTAATTACTTACCGACATCAAAGTCAGCTAGTGTGTGTATATATGTTTAATTTTAGTCCAGTTACCTCATACCCAAAAGCTTCAAGCGCAAGCGCCCCCTTCTTTCCTGAAAGATCCAACTCAACAAAGTCAGCAAGCACCTTGAAGTCCTGACCCGCCTAGAACTTTAATCAAACCCGCCTTTGTCCCACAAAAAAATCTGACAGACCTGAAACATTTTTTCCAAACTCCCGCACCCAATTTGTAAGTTTCCCAGACGTCCAGGGGTTCCTGATTTTCTCAAGCGAATCCTAACTTTAGACACGAACCTTACATGTCACTCTGCATTAGCTTGGCTAACGTCTCCACACCCCGAGCGGAACAGAGGACTGGACTCTGCTACCTGAGGGGACGGTAGGGGTCCAGGAAGGGAGCGTGGGGGGAAAGGGACTGGGCAGAGGTCCAGGCCTGGGCTGAAGTGGTCAAGGGTTGTCAACATCGCCCCCTGACGTTAACGATAAGCAGGAGGCCCGGAGAGAGAGTAAGAAGGCAGCGGTGAGTATGCAAAGCATACAGTCCCTTACTGAGTATCACATAGCAGGCGCCCTGCAGCCTAAATCACTGTGGCTAGACTTACTGGCACCTGCCCTGCTTTCACATGCAACATCCAGTCACCCCACCAAAACTTTGGTAACCCCCAGCCTGCAGTCACCATGTTTTCATCTCTCTAGTCACCCAATTTGTCCATGAAGAGCCTTTCTATTTCCTTTCTTCTTACACTTTAATGTCTGATGGTTCCTTATTCTGAATGTTAACTGTAATCTCTAACATGCTTCTGTGATCTGATTTAAATTTGAAAGTTTCTTTCACAATACATAGTTGGGGTGTAACAGTACACAAACATGATGGTTCGGTACGTACCTCGGTTTTGACGTCATGGTTTCGGTACAGCAGGAGGAAAAAACATTTTTATTTTATTTTTTTTAATTAAACAATGGTTTACTGAACAATTTGCTTTTTCTTTAAATAAATTCCATTACAATTAAAATGCTCTACCTCAGCTTCTGCTCTAGCCCTTTTACATTACTATAAGGTTACAATTAACAACAGAGAGCCCAAACTTAAATTCAATTGCTATTTATTTTTAACTATAATAATCAATACTCAAATTAAAAATTTGTTTGCAAACATGTAAATTGCACATAATGCTGTTTCTAAATTATACGATTTCTATTTGTTGTTGACATACAATCATTTACACAGTGGCTGACATGACTTGTTTCATAAAAGATTTAATTAAACATAGCCTACATTAAATAAGACATCATTAACGGGTAAAATAAAATATAATTAAGTATATAGCCTAATATTTCTCAAAATGCTCTTCTCTAGACTTTCTCTAGCAAATAACGAGCTGTAGACACTGATGACTTGCCTGGGGTAAATGAAATGCTATGTGACATTTTGTTTACAAGCTGTTTTATTGACATCTTTCCGCGGTTGAAACACTGATTGAGCGATTACATGAGATGTTTATTCATGTTTATTTCACATTTAAACTAGTAGTAAAGAGGCAGCGATGAGGCTTCTATAGCGATCTGTCACGACGCCACATCAAAGAGCGCCAAAATGGCATTTATTGTCTGAATTTCCTGAAAAAAAAGGAATGATTTGTTCAGTACATATGCGTACTGAAACGAAAGACCCATACCGAAGATTTTCGGTATGAATACGTGTACCATTACACCCCTAACACATAGTGACCCAATGAAAAAAAGGGCGAAAGCGACAAGAAAAAGCCCTCTACTGCACTGGGTTCTCAAACCTTTTGACCACTGAATTTCCAGGATTTTTCCAGTTATTTGTGATCAACTGATACTGTCTACACTGGATGCAAAGCATCATGATGCAACAAGACAGTGACAGTATACTGATGCCGTTCTAGTTCTGACGTACTCCACATTTCCGAAAACAGTAGAAATGGATTTGGAACTTTAAATTTGATGCATCAAACGTAGACAGCTTCAAGCTGTTGCGGTGTGGAGCAATGGGACAATGGTCGCACCCGATGTTGACATGATGTGAGAGTGGATATAGACCTCTCCTGTCCCCTGCTATAAGATCATGCTAATGCAGGCTGATCTCTCACCTGTGGAATGCAATCCGTGTAGGCAAACATAGACTTGAAACGGTCGTCCATACTGATGTGGTACAGAATGCACATGGCGATCTGTCTCTGCGCTTCGTCTTCTGAAACACAAACACACACAAGCCATGAATGGACAGACACACTCTGCATATCCAAGGTAGCCTGAACTACACGTTCTTCTTTAGTAGAAACACACAGCAGGATAAACAGGACAGCACCAGACTGCACTTTCGAGCATTCGATTCTGATTAGAGTCACAAGTGTCCCAATATTTAATGGATCAAGGCCCTTTGCTAGTGCCCAGAGATTTATGTCATAGGGAACTAGAGAGTGGAATGAGACACTTTTTTGGTCATTACTGTGGACCTATGCTACCATTCAAAAAATCTGTGGTCAGTAAGGCTTTTTTGTTGGAAAGAAAGAAAAGAATACTGTTGCTGAAAAAGGATGTATTAAATTGAACAAAGGTTAAAGTAAATATACAGATGCTGTTCATCAAAGAACTCATCAAAAAATTCTAAAAAAAAAATTGCACCACAGTTTCCACAAAAATATTAAGGAGCAAACTGTTTCTTGAGCATCCAATCAGCATATTAGAATTATTTCTGAAGGATCATGTGACACTGAAGACTTGACAGTTCTAAATCGTAATAATATTTCTCAATATTATTGTTTTTACTTTATTTTTAATCAAATAACTGCAACCTTGTTTAGGCATAAGGTACTTTTTTCCCCCAAAAACAATTAAAAATCTTACCAACACTAAACTTTTGAACAGTAGCGTTATTATAACAAAGCACATCTGCAATAATTACTTAGTTAATCTTAGGATTTTTTAAAGATCTGGTATTTATTTCAGGCCTGGACCTGGTAAGAACCTGAGCCTCCGACTTAATCAGAGAGACAGACCCAGACCCCGAGGGAGGGAAGAGGGGGCGGGGACGGGTCGGAGCCGGCCATGGACCCTTTAGGCAAGGTTATCTCAGACTATTTGAGCCAGATGTGCTCCCAGAGACCCCTGAAAAGAGAAGGGCTTCTCCAGTTAATTGGGGAAAAAAGGAGGAAGCATAAATTTTACTGCCATTAATAACTTCAAGCCAAGCTGCTCTGCACCGCTAGCACCACGATTGGCCTACACATGTGCTTCTCATTAGTGAAAGGCACACACAAGCGTACAAACGAGCTCTAGCGCACACTCAGAGGTCAAGCGCAAACACACACACGCAAACCCCAAGTTAACGCCTCAGCCTGCGTGTCGGGAGAGGAAAACGGGGGATCCTTTATGAGGATGGAGGAGAAGGGCCTGTAAAAATGTTCAAAACAGCCCCGGAGCCTGCGAGAAAAAAGCCTATTAAAAATTCATTATCCTGTTCAGGGTGCATTTAGTGGGAGAGCAGGAGAGCTAAACTTCAATTACACCCCAGTAAGATTTAAACCACCCAACCGCCATAAAAGCCACAGCAGCCAGGCCTTCAGGCGACCACTACAATCCTAAACACCCATGTCCTTCAGAGCTGATCGAGACATTGACTACACACACTAATGGTAAATAGGGATCAAGTTGGTCGACTAGTGATCCAATAACCAATTACTCAATTAGTGAGGTTGACTTGCTTATCTAGATTTTTTTAAATGTATTTCATATTTGTACTTGCCCTGCCAACGTTGTTATATTTTTGCTATTAGCAATGTATTTTTTTATTTGTTGAAATTATTTAGAATATAATATATATTTTTTCTTTTTTTTTTTACATATATGTTCATAAATATATATATATATATATATATATATATACACACACACACACACATGCATATATAAATATCGATGTTAACCTGCTATTCAACATTATGTAAGTGAAGCGAGAAAAAAAAAAAAACAATATAAAATGCTTTGCAGAAAAACACATTTAAGTTTTGAAACCATAAAAGTGGCAGTGGGTGGCATTTGTAGGCAATATATAAGTGATATATAAGCAGTGGTGTGCTGTGTGAAATAGTGATTTATTTTCTGCACTTGGATGTAGACACCTCCTGTACTGCAAAAAATTTTCTTCTTACACAGTAAGAAAGTCTTGTTTTCCAGTACAAATATCTAAACATTCTTAAATCAAGATACATTTACTTGAGAAGCAAAATGACATAAGATGCTACATCTTGTTTTCTAAAATATGTATAAAACTTAAGTGAGTTTTTGCTTAAAATAAGAAAAATCAGTCAATATATAAAAAAAAACTTGATGTCCCTGTGACCATGTTCTTACCCCATTAGCAGATATTATTTCTTGTTTTAACAAAAAACTCAATTTTATACATATTTTAGAAAACAACATTTTATAATTTTTGTCACTATGCTTCTCAAGCAAATGCATCTTGATTTAAAGGGGTCATCGGATGCCCATTTTCCACAAGTTGATAATGAGCTCTGCTGCCCCCGCCCCTCTCTTCTGTGGGATGACGAGCAGACTGTAAACTTCAGCCGCGAAACTAGCTAAATAGCACATATTAGGAAAGGCGATTTGCAAAGATTCCTAAAAAAACCCCTTATACTCACTTATTCTGTAGATGAAGCTGGATCATGAATGATTCGCGCGAACATAGATGCATTTAGGTCGATCGGGATCTGCGCATTCCCTTCAAAAACGAAAGTAACGTTAATCCTGTGCGTCTTCAGCGGCTCAGATGTCGGTAGTAAATGACGACTGCTATGTTCATTATTACATCCAGCAACAAAAAACCTCAATCGGAGACGTTCGTGTCTTCCCCTGCACCGGAGTCAACACAATGGCGGACTGATGACAGCTCACTCAGGGCGGGTCTAAGGTAAGACGGCCTTGTCAATCAACTATCGTGGGAGGGGCCTGT
>NW_015545562.1:1109126-1110871 GCF_001515605.1 Sinocyclocheilus anshuiensis | reverse complement strand
GGGCGGGGCTAAGGTAAGACGGCCGTGTCAATCAACTACCGTGGGAGGGGCCTGTGCAGAACTACGTCATTCTGACAGGAATCTCAGAACAGCCTGATTTGAGAAAGGGGATTTTAAAAAAACCACTGGGTGGATTTTTATCATTATAGGGTGGATGTGTACTAGGGATGTTCATTTCGGTTATTTTTCCTAACCGACAACCAACGCTTGTTAACCGATTGTTAACCGTTAATCGACAAGATTATTTTAAATTAGAATTTAATTCAATTAGAAAGGATACGTGTCTGTGACCCGTTAAAAAAAATTACTAACATTTGTTTCCCAGGGATTAATTTTACATGTGCAAAAAGCAGCAAATAACAGAACATGAGGATTCACATGGTCATCATATCACATCACGCACCTGCAGCGCTTCTGCGAGCGGAGATCATAATAAAGCTAGGCTATATATAGCCTATATATATATATAACGAATAAATAGGCCTATACGAGAAACATATTTTTACTTAAATAATAAATTAAGAAAATGAAATAAAAACTGTGCAACAAGTAGTATGCAGTTTCGGTTCATTTTTGTGCTGCGAGAAAGGAAACAGATGGCAGAAAGCGGCATCCTATTTTTCTTTAGGCTTATTTTACAAAAGCACAAATAAGACGGCCTTGTCAATCAACTATCGTGGGAGGGGCCTGTGCAGAACTACGTCATTCTGACAGGAATCTCAGAACAGCCTGATTTGAGAAAGGGGATTTTAAAAAAACCACTGGGTGGATTTTTATCATTATAGGGTGGATGTGTACTAGGGATGTTCATTTCGGTTATTTTTCCTAACCGACAACCAACGCTTGTTAACCGATTGTTAACCGTTAATCGACAAGATTATTTTAAATTAGAATTGAATTAAATTAGAAAGGATAAGTGTCTGTGACCCGTTAAAAATACTAACATTTGTTTCCCGGGGATTAATTTTATATGTGCAAAAAGCAGCAAACAACAGAACATGAGGATTCACATGGTCATCATATCACATCACGCACCTGCAGCGCTTCTGCGAGCGGAGATCATAATAAAGCTAGGCTATATATAGCCTATATATATATATAACGAATAAATAGGCCTATCCGAGAAACATATTTTTACTTAAATAATAAATTAAGAAAATGAAATAAAAACTGTGCAACAAGTAGTATGCAGTTTCGGTTCATTTTTGTGCTGCGAGAAAGGAAACAGATGGCAGAAAGCGGCATCCTATTTTTCTTTAGGCTTATTTTACAAAAGCACAAAGATTTGTTTTTATGGTGAATGTACACAATTCCGATTATCTTTATGACTAAAAAGGAGTAGTTTCTTCCATTGTTAGAAGGAAAAAATTCAAGTGATTGCGCCGGCGTTGCATGCACGCACACAGTTAAACTTTGCTACCTTGACAATGCAGCCTGTTCATTATCATAATAAAATACAGTCAGTCAAACATATGGGGAAAAAAAACTATGTAGTAAAAAAAAAATATATGTAGTAAAAAATATGTAGTAAAATCTGTGCCGTTAAAAAACAGTACCGCCGTGATGTTATGCAAAACATTTTGTTTTTTACGTGGATATTGGAACGCGAGTGAAGTACATAATAAATAATAATTTGCCATTCAAATACATCGCGAATATGGAAACATTTGATTTTGTGTGGAATGAGAGACCCAACGTTGGTTTCAGTTTCGTTTTAGCCTAAATGAATTCGTTTTGGCTTGTCG
>NW_015545562.1:1103895-1108560 GCF_001515605.1 Sinocyclocheilus anshuiensis | reverse complement strand
GCTTATTTTACAAAAGCACAAAGATTTGTTTTTATGGTGAATGTACACAATTCCGATTATCTTTATGACTAAAAAGGAGTAGTTTCTTCCATTGTTAGAAGGAAAAAATTCAAGTGATTGCGCCGGCGTTGCATGCACGCACACAGTTAAACTTTGCTACCTTGACAATGCAGCCTGTTCATTATCATAATAAAATACAGTCAGTCAAACATATGGGGAAAAAAAACTATGTAGTAAAAAAAAAATATATGTAGTAAAAAATATGTAGTAAAATCTGTGCCGTTAAAAAACAGTACCGCCGTGATGTTATGCAAAACATTTTGTTTTTTACGTGGATATTGGAACGCGAGTGAAGTACATAATAAATAATAATTTGCCATTCAAATACATCGCGAATATGGAAACATTTGATTTTGTGTGGAATGAGAGACCCAACGTTGGTTTCAGTTTCGTTTTAGCCTAAATGAATTCGTTTTGGCTTGTCGTTTATATTGCTATAGCTCAGTGCTTCTCGAAGTCCGGACCCGTCCCAATTTCATATTTCAAGAACACTTCATATGTTTAGTTTTTTAATGTCTCTTTGGAGATGGTCCGAAATGAAAGCGAAGGTGAGATATTGAAACCTTTCCTTCATGACATTTGTTGTCATGACATCCAGTGAGCATATGACGTTTGACATAATCGGATGACATTTTTTTGTTATCACTTAGATTATGGCCATTTGACTTATAGCAGTGTCCAGTGTTTCCCATACATTGAGATATTTGTTGCGGCCCGTCACAAAATCAAAACTGACCGCCACAAATAGATTTTCCAAAAAGATTCTACTTCATTGAATAAACAGAGCACTGCACGTTTCAAAATTAAAATGCAACGTGGGTGTTTTAGAACCGACCGTCTTCAATACTACTAGTACTACTACTACTATTACCATCTTGTTCCCTGCAATAATCATTTACTCAAACTCGCTTTTATGAGATAAAGAAGGGGGAAAAAAATCGGCCAAAAAAATCAGCATCATATATCGGCTGCCCTGATTTCTATATATCGGCATCGGCCAGAGAAAAACCCTTATCGGTCGTGAAATAAAATAAATAATTAAATGACTTTTTAAACCGTTTAACTGATTGTATTAATTGGTCAAAATTCTTACGGTCGGTTAACCGGTTAAAATGAACATCCCTAATGTGTACACACCCTTCCAACACACATTTATGTTCAAACAACAACAAAAGTGAATTTAGCATCCGATGACCCCTTTAAGAATGTTTAGATATAGATAAACAAGACAAAACTAATAAGAAAGTCATTTTTTGCAGTGTGATGTAAGAGGGAGTTGTCGATCAGTTGGTTCTGGTTCTGAGATAATTCATCAAAGAGGTTTGAGAAGATACCAAACTTCACTTTCATCTTTTCAGCAAGGTCAGAAGAGCAGATAGGAGCCTCACTCAGTGCATGCTGAAGATTCATGAGGCATTTGCAATACTCTGACAGGACATCACATTCTTACAAAGCAGACCAGATAAAAGCAGAGGTTACACACACCTTCAAAAAATACTTACAAAAACATCACATCATCCACACTAGTGCAAAGGACCATTAGCTGTTGGCAGCCAGTCCAAAGTGTTCATAAAGAATGGGCAGTTGTATGTGTCTGACGGAGAGAGAAAATCTCCATAAGCCACTAAATGTAGACTTCCCTCTTGCTGGAAGAACAGCATTTACTTTAGAGCTGAAGCTGTTTTTTTAACAAATATATTGCATTAATTGCACGGGACACACGACACCCCCCTGAGGCCTTGCAAAAAACACATTGTTGGTGCAAAAGCCAACCACGCCTGTATATGTAGTCCATGCACCAAACGTGTGTTTCGTTTCATCTCGGGAAGTGGTCTTTGAAAGACAGGACAGAGCCAGACTGTAACTGCTTTATGAGGCTAAGAAACATTTGCATCCTCAAACACAAAATAAATGACTAGTAGATTTACCGTCTACGACTTATGCTGTCTCAATGGTTGTAACACAGCAAGTCTGTCAAATGGACAATTAATTTGTCTGAACAATCATTTGAATTCATAACCATGAGATAAAATAGGGCCAAGGAGTTTCATGAGCAATGTGGGTTTGAAACAGCTCACAAAATGTAGAGTATTTCCCCATTTTTGTCCAGCCCTCGCTCTACTATGAGCATATATAAAGTAATATAATAATAATAAAATAAATAAATAAATAAATAAATAAATAAATGTATAACATAAAATAAAATGTAAATAATTAAAAAATAAAAACCAACAAAAATATATTTTGATTATCTCTACTATTATCCACACACATACATGTAACAAAAATATTAAAATTATAATATATAGAATAAAATTATAAAATTATAATATATTTCAAATAAAATAATACAATTATAATATATTTCAAATAAAATAAAATATCCAAAAACACCTGCAGGAATCTTACCTAGCAGTGAGGTGAGTTTGGGCAGAAGGTCCGCATGCACCATCTTGCTGCAGAGGCCAGTGTCAAAGGAGAGATTAAGGAGGAGGCGAAGAGTTACGTTCAGGAGATCTTCATGTTCACAGGGCACCAGTTTTGCCAGCTTCTCTACTGTATCTATTTCAGCCTATCAAAGAGAGAGAGATTATTGTGATGGAGTGATGTAGGAGATTGTTGTCAGGTCAGTCAGTTAGTTCCTTATGTGCCTGTGGCTTTGCTTGTTAACACATCTGCTTGCTCCAGCTGTGGTCAAACACAGCCACAGACGGACAGCCCAGCAGAAACGTGATCCCCATTAAAGCCACTGTTCACAGCCTGGAACCAGTTTTCAAATCAAGCCTTCAATGTTAATAACTGCATACGTCTACAACCTTGCATTCACAGTCGGCGTCAAACAATGTGACAGAACCGTCATCTCCACACGACTGAAAGCATTAAATTAATCATACAAGAGTGTTATTGTTGTATAGCATTTGTCAAAGTCGTAATAATCTTTGCTCGGCTGCCTCGACAAATGTGTTTAATTTAAAAGATCAGAAATTAGCTGATGAATGAATCCAAATAAATGATTGCTGAGATAACCTTCGGTCTAGAGTTAAGTGTGTGATTGGTTACAGGTGGAGGAAGTGTGGGATAAGTGTACGACTAAACAGAACAGCTAAACTGTCTTGAAGCAATACAGAACATCACATGAGCAACAAGTTATGAGAACAGGTGTGGCTGATTTAGAAAGGAGAGAGTAATAACAAGAAAGTGACAACTGGGGTGGTGTAGCCTTGTGGGGTTTGAACCTGCAACCTTTCAGGTTGCAATCTTTAAGCACAGCATTTAAACACCCCATGAAATCAAAATTGGAGTTCTGGGGCTATTAATGCATGTCTATAAGCTTTGAGGGCATCAGTGTACTACTACAAGTTAACAGAATAAATAAGTCACTTTGGATAAAAGCATCTGACAGTATTTCTTACCATGTCATTCTTATTTTCTAAGAAGATACTGAGTTTCTTGAGGAAGGACACCACCAGCACCAGGAGCTCCTCACTGTCTCTGTCCAGCGTTTTCACCAGAAGGTGGACAATGTTCTTGTTCCTCATCTTCAGCTCTGTGCGAGTGTCCTCAGACAGATTCAGCAGCAGGTACAGAGCAACTGATGGCGAAGAAACACAAACAGGAAAGTCATCAATACATTTTCAAATCTGTTTTTAAAACAGATAATATTGGAAGCAGATTTAGTGCTTCAAATGCTTTTTCAGTTCAAACTGTATTGTTCAAAAGTCTGTATTGTTCAAAAAATACTTTTATTCAGCAAAGAGGCAATAAACATCAAACGTGACAGTAAAGACTTTTTTTTTTTTTTTACAATAATACAAAAGATTTTTCAAACAATGTTTTAAATAATGTTCTTCTGAACTTTCTATTATCAAACAATCCTGAAAAAAAGAGCAATGGCTGCTGAAAATTTGGCTTTGCATCTCAGGAATGAATTATATTTTAAAATGTATTCAAACAGAAAATAGTTATTTTAAACTGTAATAATATTTCCACAATATTACAGATTTTACTGCATTTTTGGGCAAATAAATGCATACTTAGTGAGCATACTTCTTTCAAAAACATTTCAAAAAATCTTTTTCCGACACCAAACTTTTGGATCGCTAAACTGCAAGCTAACCGCTGTTTTCAGAACGCAAGCGCGCTTATCCACAGTGGAGAGAGAGCGCGTGTGCACATGGTAGCCAGCTTGACAAAGACAAGTAGCACACTTAGCAGATATTTCCGTATTGCGCAAGTGTAAAACTCTGCTTTGGGGAGTATGTCTCTTTATATCAAGCAACCCAGTTGTGCTCCTCTGCGGCCAGATTAAACCTGGTTGTAATTGATGAATTACACTTTTCTAAGAATAGAATATTGAAGTGGAGATCGCTAAACTGCAAGCTAACCACTGTTTTCAGAAAGCAAGAGCGCTTATCCACAGTGGAGAGAGAGCGCGTGTGCACATGGTTGCCAGGTTGACAAAGACAAGTAGCACACTTAGCAGATATTTCCGTATTGCGCAAGTGTAAAACTCTGCTTTGGGGAGTATGTCTCTTTATATCAAGCAACCCAGTTGTGCTCCTCTGCGGCCAGATTAAACCTGGTTGTAGCCTATATATGCTCGAT
>NW_015545562.1:1103199-1103801 GCF_001515605.1 Sinocyclocheilus anshuiensis | reverse complement strand
TACGTCTCTTTATATCAGGCAACCCAGTTGTGTTCCTCTGCGGCCAGATTAAACCTTGTTATAGCCTATATATGCTCTATTCATTCTTGTTTTTTTAGAAACCTCGCACTTTTCTACTCAATTTTAAACGTTGTACAATTTTAAACAAATTAAGCGCGGTCCACTGCTGCACACGTGCCACAAAATCGATACAGGGCCAGCTGTATCGATACTCGTATCGTCAAATCTCTGTGACGATACATCGTCGTATGGATATTTTGAACACAGCACTAGTGGCCACCATTATTTTCCAGCACTGCCTTAACCCTCTTGGCTCTTGGAAAATGGCTAATTGGGGAAGTCGTGGCCTAATGGTGAGAGAGTTGGACTCGTAACCCAAAGGTTGCGGCTTCGAATCTTGTACCGGTAGGGATTGTAGGTGGGGGGAGTGAATGTACATCGCTCTCTTGTGGTATTGAAGGTCTCTCCCACCTTCAATACCATGACTGAGGTGCCCTTGAGCTCCCTGGGCGCCACAGCAAAAAAAAAAAGGCTGCCCACTGCTCCAGGTGTGTGTTCACTGCTGTGTGTGTGCACTTTGGATGGGATAAATGCAGAGCACT
>NW_015545562.1:1099487-1102538 GCF_001515605.1 Sinocyclocheilus anshuiensis | reverse complement strand
GAGATACTGTATATATATATATATATATATATATATATATATATATATATATATAGTAGTGCACTTTATAATATTTTAATGTCTGATTTCATTTGTGCTTATTTCTTAAAAAGAGCAGTGCAATTTCTGCACCAACAAAATTGTAAAATAATGATTATTAGTTAGAAAATCACAAACATCACCTATAAAAAGACAACTGGTTTTTAATATTGTATAGAACAGTGCATATTTATAAAATCAGCCACAACAATCATATTTGGCATCAGTATCAGCCAAAATTTCCATCAGAGCCTGGCTAGTCAAAACACCATCTTTAAGCTGTAAAATGAGACATTTCTTTGTGGGTGTGTGGGGTAATAATGTTTTCTACCTCTCAAAAGCTGTTCCTGTTTGGTCAGCAGTCCATGGTACTTCTTCAGGGCTTTCTCGTACTCCTTCTTCAGGTTCTGATTGTCTGGGTCATCGTCCCGTTCAAAAAGTCAAGGACCTTGTCTATTAAACCCTTGTGTTCAGAGCAGTAATTAAAGGGCAACATTTTAATTAAAACATAACACCCATGCCCCCCTGACCCTTGGCATGACTTTACCTTTACCCTTTCTCTGACATCCTGTCGCCCTTTCACCTACGACCCCCACTACACTGAAAGGATATCAGCCTTCTTTTTCTTTTGCAGTTCGTCCTGCCATAGGTCATAGCGCTTCAGCTCATGCTCAATTATGCTCATGCACAGCGCGCCGATCTTGTAGTGAGTGATCAGGCCGTGAAACTGGGAGAAACTGGAGATAAAAAACTTGTTTGTCTAACCTTCACCATGCATCCAATCATGCCAAAATAAAGCCTTAACCCATGTCAAATACACTCGCTCACCGAGAGCATGATGAATGTTAACCAAACCATTGCAGACTTCAGCAGAATAACATCGGAAGGGCAGAGATTCAAGAATGATTCTAGCTTTCACATTTACCTACAGCCTGGCTTTTCATATGAGTCCTGACAGCAGCTGATGTGTTGTATTATGATAGGAGTATTTAATATTATGATTCTCATGCAAGAAAATATATTCTCCTCATGGCACATCGCCATTGTTGTGTCTCAGCTCCGTGCACAACACCCATCAAACTGAAGAGTGAGTCTTGGCTAGAGCATGCAGATGTGTAGCCCGTTTACCTGGAGAAGCAGAAGAAGACGTAGATGATGGTGGTTGCCAAATCGACACTCTGCTTCCAGTCTTCTCTCAGGACCCGGGCCAGTGCGCCCAGAGCAGTCTCTGTGGGAGAGCAGACAAAACACTAAATGCTTTCATTGCTCATGAAAAGAACTCATGTTGTGAATACAAAATGGCAACGGTTTGAAATATGTGGCTGCTTGTGAAGAACTTGTGAATACGGAGAATATGTTAGGATACGGGCTAATGGGAAAAGAAAGAACACACTTGCAAAGGAGAAAATGCATTGTGGGTAAAAATCAAATGACACTAGATGCTAAAAGGCAAATAGTCAAAGGAAAGTAGAAAACAGGCTGTAGTACTACAAATATGGATTGAGTTACAATGACCAAAGGGGTCAAAGAGATCGGACAAGGGAGAGCGTAAATGGAAGAGACTTACTTTTTTATGAATGGATCCCCATACTCTGTTTTATTTTACTAATGTTTACTATTAGTGGCATTAAGTTTAGTGAAAAAATGAACTTTTGAAAGAAGTCTCTTATGCTCACTAAGGCTGCATTTATTTGATCAAAAACAGTAAAAACAGTAATATTGTAAAATATTATTACAATTTAAAATAACTTTTATTTCAATATATTTTAAAGTGTAATTTATTTCTGTGACAAGCAAAACTGAATTTTCAGCACCCATTACTCCAGTCTTCAGTGTCACATGATCCTTTAGAAATCATTCTAATATGTTGATTTGGTGCTCAAGAAACATTTCTTATTATTATCATCAATGTTGTGCTGCTTAATATTTTTGTAGAAACCCAAAAGAACAGAATCAAAGATTCAAAAGAACAGAATTAATTTGAAATAGAAGTTTTTTGTAACTGCCACTTTTGATCAATTTAATGCATCCTTGCTGGATACAATTTTTAAAATTAATATTACTGACTGATTTTGAATAGTAGTGTATAAAGTCTTTGTGCTAATATGACAAGCCCTTTTTCATAAGGGTAAGGGCAGAAACATTGGGGCTTCAAGATCATTTTCTTATGAAAGAATGAATGAGGTACATTAAATAATGGAATGAGAATGACTGCAAGAGATGATAATAATGTCCTAAATATGGCATCCTACAAAATTGGTTGATATTTCACCCAAAAATGAAAAATCTGTCATTATTTACACACCCTCAATCCTTGACACCTTGTTTTCAAACCCAAAAGAAGATATTTTGTAAAACGTCAGGGTCCAACATTGGAGCCCACTGACCTTTATTGCACAGACAAAAAAACACTAAGACATTTTTTCAAAATACCTTCTGTTGTGTTCCACAGAAGAAAGTAGTAAGTCATATAGGTTTGGAACAACATGAGGGTGTGTAAATGATGACAGAATCTTATTTTTTTAGGGGCACTATCCTTTTAATCATACATGAGGAGCAAACCAAATCTTTGTTATATGGTAATGTAAATGTATTTAAAGTAAGGCTTTATGTGGAAAGTTTAAAGATAAAATCCTAAACTGCTTAAAAATGACTCTTTGACATTTTAGCCATGAGCTCCAGTGTGCAACACACCGTTCTGCAGCAACTCCTCCAGGTTGTCAGGGTTACGGGCCAAATGGAGAATGAGTGTAGCTCCTCTGATCTTCTCAGGAATGTCCTCATACAGAAGCTCAACATAGTCATCTATGCTATTAATGTTGGCCTCCTCATCAAGCTGCAGGACACAAGGCATTAAGTGAGTCAAAAATGTTTTTATACATTTTGGTTGAGGACTCAATAAGAACTATCATTTATATATATATATATATATATATATATATATATACATATAATCTGTGACAAAAACAAATTCATATTTATTTCTAATATACCTCCATGCCTTCAAAAGGA
>NW_015545562.1:1083968-1097385 GCF_001515605.1 Sinocyclocheilus anshuiensis | reverse complement strand
ATCTGTGACCTGTGACAAAAACAAATTCATATTTATTTCAACTATACCTCCATGCCTTCAAAAGGAGTCTAGGCTTGATATATATATATATACATATAATCTGTGACAAAAACAAATTCATATTTATTTCAACTATACCTCCATGCCTTCAAAAGGAGTCAGGTCTCTAGGCTTGATCTGTTTCTTCTCTTTCTTTTCTGAGTAAACAAAACACAAACAATCACTAAAGCACTTTTTATAATATTTTTTACCCTATTCTTCTCAGCCTACCAGCAGATTTCTTGCGGTTTTGCAGGTAGAACAATAACTGTTCCACCTCAGGAAGTCTGGAAGGGGAAATGAGTCTACACTCCTCCACTACCTTCCGTGCTAAAGACGCAATATCCGTGTTGGAATTCAGGCTTTTCAGACGGATTCTGCAAACGGAGGAAAGTTTTAGCTCTAAAAATCTACCACACAATCAATTTTCCTACTACTCCATTTATCTGAATGATCTTACATCTTCTGGCACTCCTTGCGTTCTCCTAGCATCGGGTCTCCCGTCTCTCCAAGGATTGTAGCTTCCACTTCATATTGGACAACAAGGGCTTTTTCTGTAGGGTGGACATCTAAACTGCCACCCTTATATTTCCTGAAGACAAAACATTACAGATTATTATTGATTATTGTTATAAATTACATACTTTTCCTACTATTTTTGAAATTGCCTATCACAGCTATGCTGATGATACCCAGATTTATGCCGCCCGCAGCTGGAATCAGCTTCCAGAAGAGATCAGATGTGCTAAAACATTAGTCACATTTAAATGCAGACTCAAAACTCATCTGTTTAGCTGTGCATTTATTGAATGAGCACTGTGCAATGTCCGAATTGATTGCACTATATTTTATGTATAATCATTTTCTATTCTTAACTGTTTTAAATTCATTTTAAACTTCTTAAATCATTTTCAAAGTTTTTAAATTCCTTGTTTTATTGTTGTGATTATTTTTTTTATTATTATTTTCTTTTCTTTTATGTAAAGCACTTTGAATTACCACTGTGTATGAAATGTGCTATATAAATAAACTTGCCTTACCTTACTTTTGAGTTACCTATGAAAGATGTTTGATGCATAAAGCTTATCTTAAAAAAAAGTAGTATTTTATTGGTAAAACAATCATGTTTTGTTATCCTTTTTGTTTTGTTTTGTTTTTCTCAGACATGTTCCCAGATAGTAACTTGTTATTGTTATCCTTCAAAGCACCCTGGAGCAACATTAAATAACACAGTAAATTAATGTAAACATTCAGTACCATTGTAAACATAGCATACGTACAAATACATTTTATTAATTCAATAACTCTGTTTAATATGATGAATGATGATATTGTGGTGATGATGATGATTATGCCCATATAACCGTCACTTGAAGACACATAAATATAAACTGATGCCATCATTTGCCTGAATATTTTGAAAGCTGTACATATATATAAAAAATTAATGTCTTACGCCTTATAAAACATTTACATGCATATATATTGTTTATATGCAGTGTTAAGCTCAAGCTCGACCACTACAGCTAATGACAGAGCTCGCTCGCATTACACAAACACTCACCGTTTTAAATATCTGGCGTCGTCCGCTTGCATTGTTGCTCATAAATTAAAGCAAATAAACCTGTGCGGTCGATTCCTGTCTGATGTTTTGACGTGTGTCTAATGTCTGGACTGCTTCATCGTTTCTGCTCTGGCAGGATGCTGCTGTTTGTGTTGCTATGGGTGTGTACTGAAATTCTGCGAAGAAGCAGAAATAAGCGGAAGAACCTCTAGCGCCACCTGTATATGTGGAGGTACGCATCGCTCACTTGGAATACACGTACAGGCTAGGCTTTTGTTGGATTTGATTTGTATTTATGTATTTATGTATTTATACGGGTATTTGTTTTTCCTCAACGCATTTTATAGTGCTGAATGTATTAGTTCAAGTCTCACAGTTTTAATTACCTATTACCTATATTTTACAATTGGAAGTGAACTAGTTATTGACAGCCTCTAAACCAGATTAGCTTGTACAAATTGCTGTCAGAACAATAAAGACTGTAAGAATAAATGATACTTTTTAACCACCAACCCAGTTTTTATACAATTGTTGGACTATTAGAAAAATGTCTTGTTTTGATATGTCTTGTTAGAAGAAACAAGTCTTAGAAAGTTTAGAACACATTAAGAAATAAAAAAATAAAAACAAAGACAAGACTTTTTAACCTGGCTTTATCCAATGTTCAGATTTCTGTTCTGGAAATGTATAAGATTTTTAATGAGTGCATTTTTAATTAAATAATCCATGATTATTGATCCATGATCTAAACATGACATTTCAGAAAACTTGTAATTAAAACTTTTTTTTGTTATACTGTGATGAATCAGCTATAGGGAAGTATGGTGAAATCTATTCGATTTTTTTAAAACTCAAACAAAATGTTTGAAATATTTACCTATATTAACATGGCTTTTTGGACCAACTTTAGGACCTGCATTATTTATAAACAGTCTTCTCTAATTGCATTGAGCATGCATTTCCAATTTAAGCACTGGTTCAGTTCTGGTTCACGAATATCACATACACTAAGGTGATGATCATTTGGCAATTTATCTAAATTTCAAACTGCAATCATATGAGTAACACATGGCCCATGAGCTGACATGACTAAAGATGAGAAGCCTGATATCTTATCCATCTTATTTCTCTCTCTCTCGCCCTATCTCTGCTTTTTCACACAATTTGTATGTGTAGCTCTAAAAAAAAAAACGTTTTAAACTAAAACTTAACAAAAAAACATGTTTTTTTTAGCAATTGTGTCATTATTGTAGCTTATGTCAATGCATGCAGACAAATGAGTGCATTTTTAATTAAATAATCCATGATTATTGATCCATGATCTAAACATGACATTTCAGAAAACTTGTAATTAAAACTTTTTTTTGTTATACTGTGATGAATCAGCTATAGGGAAGTATGGTGAAATCTATTCGATTTTTTAAAAACTCAAACAAAATGTTTGAAATATTTACCTATATTAACATGGCTTTTTGGACCAACTTTAGGACCTGCATTATTTATAAACAGTCTTCTCTAATTGCACTGAGCATGCATTTCCAATTTAAGCACTGGTTCAGTTCTGGTTCACGAATATCACATACACTAAGGTGATGATCATTTGGCAATTTATCTAAATTTCAAACTGCAATCATATGAGTAACACATGGCCCATGAGCTGACATGACTAAAGATGAGAAGCCTGATATCTTATCCATCTTATTTCTCTCTCTCTCGCCCTATCTCTGCTTTTTCACACAATTTGTATGTGTAGCTCTAAAAAAAAAACATGTTTTAAACTAAAACTTTAAAAAAAAACATGTTTTTTTTAGCAATTGTGTCATTATTGTAGCTTATGTCAATGCATGCAGACCGTAAGCAGCAACAGCATGTTCAGATTAGATCTGTCTTTGATCTTTCATCACCACTGTGAACTTGCCACCAATACTGTGTATACAAACATGAGAAGGCAGTGCTAAGAATAGACACTACATAAGCCGCTTGTCACTAGCTGTGAATGAATGCATGACTCTCTGGTTTATGTGTTGGTATGCACTAATATGCCATTCTGGATGTGTCTATATGGAACGTAAGAGAAGGAGCTTCTTCTGGAACTGGAGAAGAAGGCACCACCTCTCTTCTGAGGCAATCTTACCCGTCCCTTTCTCATTCCACCACCCCAGGCCTAAAGCAGGTGATCTGATAAGATGTGGTAGTTTTAAGCACTCTGTTGAGAAAAGAACGCTCAACCGGTCAGTAACCAGAGGACTCCTACAGATATAGCAGCACCGTGGTGTCTTCAGAGACACCTTAAGCTACACATTATCACACACACTTTGAGTCACTTT
This sequence comes from Sinocyclocheilus anshuiensis, assembly GCF_001515605.1. Lineage (NCBI taxonomy): Eukaryota > Metazoa > Chordata > Actinopteri > Cypriniformes > Cyprinidae > Sinocyclocheilus > Sinocyclocheilus anshuiensis. The sequence goes on along the minus strand of NW_015545562.1, from coordinate 1,093,455 downwards.
GCAGAAGATTCAGAATGTCTGATTCCACGTCCATTATGGAGTTTAGCGGGACGCATCAAGCTTTCCGAGACCGCTGGGCAAAGACGGATGATGAGATGTGCAAGCACAGTATGTCTTTCCACTTGCACAATACTCTGAGGAAGGAGTTCTTCGCCAGCTACCTGTACCTCCTGGAGCAGATTCCTCTGGGTAAGATGTGGGAGTGGGTGGCACAATGAATTGTTTGTATTATGACCCTTTGAAGTTTTCCTGCAATATTGTTGTGATGAGAACCGTAAGGCAAACATTTGGAGTATGGAGTTGTGTCAAACCATATCCACAATAAATATTTAGTCTGCATCCACTAATATTCATGTTATTGGCATATCTGTCCCTATTAAAGCTGCTTCAAAATTACATTTGCAAATTTGAGAAGATAATGTCGAACAGCTATGCCTAAACCACAATATCCAATAGGAACAATTGATTTTCACTTAACAGTATACAGTACATACTATTTATCCCACTGTACAGCCATGTGTCTATTTTAAGCATAATTGCATAACATGTATATGCATGCTGTATACTTTAAATTTTACTGAATAATAAAATATCAGCTGTGACTTTGCTATGTTGGTGCATTAGCAGCAATAACAGCATATTTCAAAGTATTGAAAGGCTTTGGAGATGGTGGTTATGTGTTAAAGTTCCTGAGCCATTAACATAAAAAATCTCAGCAAATGTTCTCCTTTAAACAGCCATGAATATTATATGATGATATGGAGTTCATACGTAGTTTTGTTGTGTTGTTGACAGTGGTCTTTGTCTGATGAATGTTAGCTTATATTTCTATCAGATGTTGGGTAGTGTAAACTGCGGAGACAATTAAACCAGTCTGTCAGTGTTACTGTGAGTTACTGGTTGGATTCAGAGGCTGGATTTATTTCAACAGACTCAATCACAACTATTTGTGTTGTTACTGAAGAGTTTGGTCTGGTATTAAAACACAGAGATCAACAGGTTTTACCCTTGGCCTTTACTCATGTACAACAACACGGGGGGGAAAATCCTCTAAAGAACAGTTGGTGTTAAATAATATGTAAAGGAATAATAAATCGAGGTAAAAAGAAATATACTGAAAAGTGTTTCTTAAATTTTAAACTGTGAACTTTACGCAAAAAAAAACTTGCAGGTAACTAAAAGCTAGCAATAGCACTTGTAGTTTTTAAAAATGTAGTTTTTAACCCCTATATAATGTATTATGTCGGTGGGAAGGGAAAAACACACAAAAAAAGCAAATTTTACTACTGGAAACTGCAAATGCCCTGCCCAGTTACAGCAAAGTTATGTTAGTGTCAGTGAAGTTCATGTAATAAATGATGTATTCATGTAATAAATGACAATAAAAGTAAGCATTAGGAGCAAAAATATTTTTGAGTACATCGTAAATTACATCAATTGCATTTTAGACCAAAAGGGAACACAATCATTCATTCATATTTTTAAAAAGACTGATATGAATTCAGAAAGTGTTTTGTGGGAGAAATGAAAATTCTGTTATCATTTACTTACACTCATGTCATTCTAAACCTTTATGATGTTCTTCATTCTGTGGAACACAAAAGAAGATTTAAAAAATATATATATATTTTTTTGGTTACATTGATTTCATTTTATGGAATAAATTAATGAATACATAAATTAATTTTTTTTTTTAAAACATACATTTCTCAAAATATAATATTTTATGTTCCACAGAAACTGTTTGGAATGACATGAGAATGAGTAAATGGATGACAGAATTAGCATTTCTGGGTGAACTATCTCTTTCAGAGAAAAATTAGAATTAATGTCTTGCTTTGGCTGAAATGTTTCGAAATACTTGCAGGTTTTAATGTTGCCTCATGACCAATAAGGCAAAGCAGATGAGTGAGTGTTAAGCTATAAAGAGGGCCAACAAAAATATACAGGACCAAAATAAAATAGTCCATAGGGAATCACTGCCCAGTGTTACTATTTTTGACTTTGAACCAGTAAACTTGTGGTTCACATATCAAACCCTGCTCACAATTTCAGTATCACAGTCCACTCGCCCTGCCAGTTCTCTCACCTATAACCCTTCAGCAAGGTCTTCCCGCTAATCATCTGGTGATCCGATGTTTGACTCCAACTTTGCAAACATGCTTTGACTTAATAACTGGTCTGTCCTTTAAGTGACCAGCCGTTCAAGAAAGCAGATGTTCCAGCTGAACTTAATAATGATCCCACAGCTGACCTTTATATTTCAACTACAACACAAGATTAGGTTTCTAGCAATTAAATCAATGGCTTGTTTTTCTCTCGTTTTTTTAGTGTCTATGTGACTGTCTATATGTTTATTGCCCTACAGTGAAACTCTATGCCGTGACTTGTGAGTACATTAAAGGGGAGAAGCAGTTTTACTACAGGGCACAGAACTTCTACAAGGATGTCCCGGCATCAGAGGAGGGCATGATGGGAGATTTTGTGGAGATATCAGAGATCGACCTTGAAGGCTCAAGACAGTTCCTGAAAAAGTTTGTTGTATGTAATTTTAATTTTATCTTTCTTACTGAATTTGTATTATTCACAAGAAAAGCCATTGAAATAAACTTAAATATATATATTTTTTCTAAGTAAAAAAAAAAAAAAAAAAGATTATTGGATTTATGTTTTACAAGAAAATACTTTTTTGGCATTTTATGTAATTAATGTGAAATTTACTAACAATTTCTAAATGATCATTTTTTTCTATGCCAATTTTTTTTTCTTCAAACATTTGTTTTCATACATCAGTTAAAAAGAGTTCATTAATATATATATATATATATATATATATCCTTATAAATATCAGACACAGCCCTAGTGAAAGATAAATATACTCAAATGTATTTGTAATATTTCATGCTAAGTATACTACAAATACATTTACATATTTATGTACTTAATGAAAATTTTACCTGCAATTGTACTTTTGGTATACTAAACTGGTATACTTAAAGTCAAATTGGAACAACTAATTTTGTGCTTAATGCACTTTAATTGTGCATAAATAGTGAAGAAGTCCAACTAAAGATATACCGAAGTATATTTGATTGCGCTAAAATGGAAATATTGCAAGTATACTTTAGGTACACTTTAATTATCTTGCATTTAAAGGCCGATATTATTAAAAAATCATACAATCCTCATCAATAGTGACATTAAAACACATTTCAGGCTTATTATCAAGAAATATTGTGCACAAGTAGTACTACAAATAATGTTTCATTATAATTTTTATATCAGTGGTATGTCAGTAAATATGATAATAGATTTGAACTATACCAAGTATGAAATAAATGTATTTTAAATGTATTACTTTTTCACTAGGGAGCCTATGACAACAGACAATCATTTTTAATTGCACATTGCCTTTTCGGTCTGCTCATACATATTCTTTAGATAGCAAGACCTCAGGATCAGAATAACCAAGCTGTACACGTCTCTATAACACTATTTCAACATGTGGTAAATTAACACATCTAAGTTGACAAATGGCATTAGCTTCATAAATAGTGTTCAGCTGTTCTGCTGAAACTTTGACCCTGAACCTGGACTAGCACTCATAATTCTTTATTATTTTTGAACATCAAAAAAAAGTGTAATCATTTATTGTGTTTTTTATTATTATAGGGTCCAGGAAAGGCTGGCACCAAGCGGGCACTAGACTGCGGCTGTGGAATCGGGAGGGTGTCTAAAGGAGTTCTGTTTCCTGTGTTTGAATCCATGGAGATGCTTGACATGATGGAAGAGTTCATCCTCCACGCTCATGAGGTTTACCTCGGAGATTACGCAGACCGAGTGGAGGCCTACTACCTTTACAATCTGCAGGAATTCAGCCCACTTACAAAGAGATACGATGTCATCTGGCTGCAGTGGGTTGCCTGTGAGTGGATGGATGGTTTTCATGGATTATTTTATGTTATGTAACATATATTTTACAGTAATGTTTTGTCTGCAATTACTATTTTAATTTGACCTGTGTTTTCTGCCCACCTACATTTGCTTATTTTAGTAGGTCCAGTCTATCTTTGCCCATTTGCTGTAATGAGAGCAGCTGAATGCTAGTCAGAGTCTTTTGTTTCAGTATACAGTTTCATCTCCCTCACTGCAGTCTGTGTACATTTGACACAGACGGCATAGATATCTATATGAAACTGCTTAAAACCATATAAAGATTTTTTAAGACCTAAGTGACTCGACAAGTAGTTATACAAAATGTAAAGAATTCTGGACTTCATGCAGCTGTTGCTCAGCTTTACATAAACAGTATCTGCTAAATGAGTTTTGGACTGTGGACATTTTGAAGTTTACACACTCTCTTTTTGTCAAGAATTACATGATTCATCAACTATTTTACATTTCTCAGGTCATCTTACTGATAAGGACCTGATGGAGTTTTTAATGCGTGCTAAGCAGAGCCTGAGGCCCAACGGTGTGATCTTCATTAAGGATAACATGGCGCGGCAGGGATGCAAGCTGGACCCCATTGACAGCAGCATCATTCGCCACCTGGACATCATGAAGAACATCATTCAGACAGCAGGCCTCACCATACTGGACGTGGAAAAGCAGGAAGGCTTTCCTGAGGCCATTGTGCCTGTATGGATGATCGCCATGCACTGAAGGAAAGACTTGGGTTAGAAGCAGAGAATTTTTTTAGAGGAATGTGTTGTACATGCACTTATGTATAGTATATATTATAAATGCATACAATTTTTTTTTTTAAATTCCATTTACCAGCTAAAACTGTAGTAATTTCAGTTTACGGAATCAGTGGATTTTTTTTTTTTTTCAAATTCTTTATTTCTTGTTTTCTTTTTAAATATCACAATAAATATCGTATCGTGGACTCCATATCGTGATATTATCGTTCGTGAGATTTTGATATTGTTACATCCCTAATTACTTAATTACTGAATTTTTTTATATTTATTTTTAATTAGCTTTTTTATTATTTATTTATTTGCATGCTTGCTTATGAGTTGGTAAATAAAGTAAACAATGCAGTATGCATGTGCCAGCCATGCAACTGACTTTGAGATAAATCAGAATTCATCTCGGGTATTCATCTGATCCTTTTGTTCTCCTGAAGTATAATGGAGCTAATATGTGATATTGTAGCATGTTTTTAAATAAAGATATTAATGTAAAAGCTATTTAACTATTCTTATATTCTCAAGGTTTAAAAGATAAATGTTTAGATAATTAAGATATACTGTAATTGGGAACCGTAACTCATACCTCCCACAGTATTTGAAACCAGTAGGTGCTATTAGTGCTGACATTGTTTGTGCTGACATGATCTGAACCAAACCAAACAGACTAATGAGGTATTGCCATGGAGATGATATCTGATTTGTGCACTTTACACCGTACAGACCTTTCTAGATATTTTTCACTACCACTGCAGACAGATCAAAAGGAGGTCTTCCCTTTTGGGTTCTCCCAATTGTGATTTATGTCTCAGAAAGACTGTAGACATGAAAGATCCTATCCCCCTTGGACCCCAAAGTCAATTCTTTGGCTGATACAAAAAATTACACTCTATTTATGGGTACTCTTCTATCCTGTGCCTGATTAGACATTATATAAAATCAATTTAAAGTACAGTAATTAATGTTTGAATGAGAATAAATTAAATGTATACACGTATATAGCCAAAAAAAGTCAAAAAATAATACATTTCCCTTTCTTTTTTTAGTTGGTCTTCAGTTAGCAAGCTAGCTTACTAGCTTAGCATAGTGCTACCTGGTTAAAAGGCTTTTTGATTAGCTACAAGAAGATTTCAAGCTCTGTATTCGAACAGACATTAAGAAAGGGTGGATAGAATCTCGTACTACACGGTAATGCAGTTCCTCACAGATGTTTCTGGCAGATGGCCTAGGCCTCGGTTGACGTGTATGTTTGCTTTCCACTCTGTGTGTACTCTTAAGTCAGATACATTACAGTAATCCAGTCTCAAGCACAAAACCACTCATAGTACATATTACGAGCCATGATAGACTTGCGCTATCCACCCATCATGGTAGCGGTGCAAAAATAGCTCCAGTGGCTGGGAGAGAGGTGTTTGAGTGGAAATGTGTGTGTGGGTAGGCAGAATGGAGAAGCATGTGTTCATGAAGGTTGGAAATAATGGCAGGAGAGGATAATTGGACAGCTTTTACCCTGGACGTTAGCCACTCCGAGGCGCTCCAGTGGGTGCATAACTGCTGCCACCCAGGAATGCTCCGAGTCCTTGAAGACAAGAGAGTTACGGCAGTGATTGTGTTAGATGCAGCAGTCTGCGCTGAGAACACCATCAATCCAGTTCACCTCGCCTCGTACCTCTGGCCTACAGGTGGACTTTGTGAATGAGGATCTCTCCATCCGTGGAGAACCCTGCAAAGAAGACCCCAATTATTTATGGACATTTCACATAGAGCTTTAGATGAGCCTGCAGATTTCCAACCTTCCCACAAAGAAACAAGCTGTCGATTCATTCACTTCAGATCCCAGTTACACTGGAATATGTCATAGGATTGATAGATGCATGCACACATAAGGTATTCCTCGCTCACCCTTGCTCTTTCTCTATAATTTATCCCCTAATGTTTTTTCTCTGCTTGCCTGACAGAATCCTGCCCCTGCATCCGTTTTTCCCTTTCTGTCTTTCCTCTCTCCAGTGTGTCCTTCTTCCTGCTGGAATATGGCTGCATCAGCGATTCCCACCTTCATTCTTTGAATGAGATTAATGAAAGGCCAGCCTGCTTTAGTTTGATGCTGTTAATGTGTTGTTTTTAAAAAAAAGCAAGCAGGTGGTTTTGTTCGCATTTGTTTTATCAGCTCGTTCCATAGGTGTTTATAGATGCAGAGTCTTTCAAAGTATTTAAACGTTTAGAAATGTGTAACCCAGCGCTTTGTTGCATCCAATTTGAAAGGGAAAACATGACTTTAATTCTTGCTGCCCACTTTTTTTTGTCTAATAACATTTTAGTTGACATGAATGCAAAATTAAATCAAATTTTCAAATAGATTATATTAAAAAAATGTCATCTTATTTGGTTTTTGAAAATTCCGAAACTTTTGAACACACTCTTGTCAGGACACACTCTGTTTTTTTTTTGTTTGTTTTTTTTAAGCAGATTAAATGCTTTTATTCAGAAAAGATGCATCAAAAGTGATCAAAGACATTTATAATGTTGTGAGATTTCTATTCTAAATAAATTCTGTTCTTTTTAACTAAATCTAGTAGTCAAAGAATCCTGAAAAAAGTATCAGTTTTCACAAAAATATTAAGCCGCATAAATGTTTTCCGTATTGAGAATAAGAAATAAGTAATTCAGCTTTGCTATTACAGCAAACAAAAACATTATTTTAATAAATTTGATTAACTTTTATTTAATTTTATTAATGCAGCCTGGGTGATCATAAGAGACTTCTTTTAAAAAGTTTAAGTGTAGTAGCAAACATTCATTTGAGTTGTGTGTATTCTGTTGAGAAAGTGTATTGAGAATTATATATTTTTGTCATGTCCAACTGTCCGACTATATGCAATTCACATTGGCATGCTTGCCTTTGTATCCTTGGAACATGTGCAGATACAGTATTAGCTTCCATGATTATTGGAGCCCTTGTCTGAAATCCAAATAGTACCATCCATGCTAATGTGGCCAGTTTAATGTTAACCCCAATTGTAGTTTAGTGCTGAGCGCTGTGGTGTGGGACACAGAGCACTGGTAGCTCTCTGATGTGTGGTGATGGTGGTTGGACGGCGAGGTTCATTATTCATGGCCTGACATTCCATTTAATCACATTTTATTATGAAGCAGTGCAGGACTCAGTAAATCAGCCTGTGCCTGGAGCTCCTGGAGGAGGGCGGGTGGGGTGTTTACGGATGGCTTTAATCAGGAGAATTTCTACAGTGACACCCCCTTCATAACACACACACACACACACACACACACACACACACACACATTTTGAGCACACACTCATGCTGGTACTCACGCTAAACGACATATATGCAAATATACACACACTTATATTATCAACAGACTGCATGCAAATACAGACTTTATGCATACACACAAACAGAAAAACACTGAAGCGCATACACACAGACTTCGAAGTCCAATCTGTCTTTCCTCCCTCTTCATTGAACTCTGTAAAGCACCACCTGTTCTCCTTCTCCAGTTCTGTATTTTTCTCTTCCCTCTTCCTTCTCCGGCGTCCCTGCTCTCTTCCCAAAGGAGCACCTGGGATAATTGGAGAGATTCTAATGGAGAATCTGGACTAGATGCTGCAGTACTCATCCATGTGGAAATGTCTCCTAATGGAGGCCGCCTCTGGCCTCAGCACTCCACCGCTTCCTGCCCAGACCTGCCTCATTTGGGCAATCTTTAGTTCATCTGTTGTGGTATCACGCTAGTGCCTTTCTCTTACCTTCTTGGCCTGGAGGTGAACTTAAGTGATGATCTCCTGTTTGGTCTGAAAATGGGAGAAGTATTTGTGTATTTTATGTCTTTTCAGAGGCAAACCTGGAAGCAAGAACATTGCGGCATCTTTAAAAAAAAAATTGCATTCTGTTTTAATGGAATAGTTCACCCAAAAAATTGAACTTTTGCTTGAAGTTCTGCATAATGATTTTTGGAAAAAGTTTACTTTGTGCTCTATGGTTAAATAACAATGTGATTTTGGAATTCCATGAGTGTGACAATTAAATGTTTTAAGCTTTGTATACACCATATATAGTATTAAGATCTGTTAAATTTTTTTTGGAAAATCTCTCAGCACAGCTGCATTTTTTTATTACAAAAAAAGTAAAAACTGTAACATTGTAAAATATTATTACAATTTAAAATGGCCTTTTACTATTGTAATATTTTATATTGTCAATTGTGATAAAAAAACATGATCCTTCAGAAATTAGTTTAATATACTTGGTGCTTAAGATTTCTTATTTCTTATTATGATCAATGTTGAAATCCATAATGCTGTATTTGTGGTAGTCGTGACACTTTTTTTCATCATTCCTTTATGAATGCTGTTCTATTGAAAGAATATTAACATTATAAATGCCTTTACCTTCACTTTTGATCAATTTTATGCATTCTTGCTGAACAAAAGTAACCTATTGCGAGTTTTCTTGCGAAAAAGTTTGAGTGGTAGTGTGTGTTCTGAATCCTTAACTTGATAAAAAGCCTGTTTATGGGTCCTTGAGAGGGTGAAAAAAATGCTCATTATACGTAGCCTTCTAAAGAATAAAAAATAAATAAAAGGAGTATGACCTAGCGCTGTCGCGGTGAGGGAATTTCCCATGTGGTAATTTTGAGTGGCTCAATAGCGTGGTATGCGGTATTATCGCCATATATATATATATATATATATATATATTTGGTTTCGGTTTCATTGTCTTCTGAATATGACCTCGTTAGTTATATCGTAACACATACACACACACAAATTA
>NW_015545562.1:1061289-1071590 GCF_001515605.1 Sinocyclocheilus anshuiensis | reverse complement strand
TCCCTCCTCCCCCCTTTTTCAATTTTTCGTTGTTGGGCAAACTATCCCTTTAAGGCTGACTTTGGCCACATTGCTAAGGCAAAAGCCATTGCTGAGGTGCTTTACTCAAAATATTGTATATTTTGTTATGACGTAAAAAAAAAAAAAAAAAGATTATTGGATTTATGTTTTACAAGAAAATACTTTTTTGGCATTTTATGTAATTAATGTGAAATTTACTAACAATTTCTAAATGATCATTTTTTTCTATGCCAATTTTTTTTTCTTCAAACATTTGTTTTCATACATCAGTTAAAAAGAGTTCATTAATATATATATATATATATATATATATCCTTATAAATATCAGACACAGCCCTAGTGAAAGATAAATATACTCAAATGTATTTGTAATATTTCATGCTAAGTATACTACAAATACATTTACATATTTATGTACTTAATGAAAATTTTACCTGCAATTGTACTTTTGGTATACTAAACTGGTATACTTAAAGTCAAATTGGAACAACTAATTTTGTGCTTAATGCACTTTAATTGTGCATAAATAGTGAAGAAGTCCAACTAAAGATATACCGAAGTATATTTGATTGCGCTAAAATGGAAATATTGCAAGTATACTTTAGGTACACTTTAATTATCTTGCATTTAAAGGCCGATATTATTAAAAAATCATACAATCCTCATCAATAGTGACATTAAAACACATTTCAGGCTTATTATCAAGAAATATTGTGCACAAGTAGTACTACAAATAATGTTTCATTATAATTTTTATATCAGTGGTATGTCAGTAAATATGATAATAGATTTGAACTATACCAAGTATGAAATAAATGTATTTTAAATGTATTACTTTTTCACTAGGGAGCCTATGACAACAGACAATCATTTTTAATTGCACATTGCCTTTTCGGTCTGCTCATACATATTCTTTAGATAGCAAGACCTCAGGATCAGAATAACCAAGCTGTACACGTCTCTATAACACTATTTCAACATGTGGTAAATTAACACATCTAAGTTGACAAATGGCATTAGCTTCATAAATAGTGTTCAGCTGTTCTGCTGAAACTTTGACCCTGAACCTGGACTAGCACTCATAATTCTTTATTATTTTTGAACATCAAAAAAAAGTGTAATCATTTATTGTGTTTTTTATTATTATAGGGTCCAGGAAAGGCTGGCACCAAGCGGGCACTAGACTGCGGCTGTGGAATCGGGAGGGTGTCTAAAGGAGTTCTGTTTCCTGTGTTTGAATCCATGGAGATGCTTGACATGATGGAAGAGTTCATCCTCCACGCTCATGAGGTTTACCTCGGAGATTACGCAGACCGAGTGGAGGCCTACTACCTTTACAATCTGCAGGAATTCAGCCCACTTACAAAGAGATACGATGTCATCTGGCTGCAGTGGGTTGCCTGTGAGTGGATGGATGGTTTTCATGGATTATTTTATGTTATGTAACATATATTTTACAGTAATGTTTTGTCTGCAATTACTATTTTAATTTGACCTGTGTTTTCTGCCCACCTACATTTGCTTATTTTAGTAGGTCCAGTCTATCTTTGCCCATTTGCTGTAATGAGAGCAGCTGAATGCTAGTCAGAGTCTTTTGTTTCAGTATACAGTTTCATCTCCCTCACTGCAGTCTGTGTACATTTGACACAGACGGCATAGATATCTATATGAAACTGCTTAAAACCATATAAAGATTTTTTAAGACCTAAGTGACTCGACAAGTAGTTATACAAAATGTAAAGAATTCTGGACTTCATGCAGCTGTTGCTCAGCTTTACATAAACAGTATCTGCTAAATGAGTTTTGGACTGTGGACATTTTGAAGTTTACACACTCTCTTTTTGTCAAGAATTACATGATTCATCAACTATTTTACATTTCTCAGGTCATCTTACTGATAAGGACCTGATGGAGTTTTTAATGCGTGCTAAGCAGAGCCTGAGGCCCAACGGTGTGATCTTCATTAAGGATAACATGGCGCGGCAGGGATGCAAGCTGGACCCCATTGACAGCAGCATCATTCGCCACCTGGACATCATGAAGAACATCATTCAGACAGCAGGCCTCACCATACTGGACGTGGAAAAGCAGGAAGGCTTTCCTGAGGCTATCGTGCCTGTATGGATGATCGCCATGCGCTAAAGGAAATAATTTTTTTAGATGGATATGTTGTAAATGCACTTATGTATAGGACATATTATAAAAGCATACAAATTAAAAAAAAATTTATTCCATTTACCAGCTTATATGTGACCCTGGACCACAAAACCAGTCTTAAGTCACTGGGGTATATTTGTAGCAATAGCCAAAAATACATTGTATAGGTCAAAATTATAGATTTTTTTTATATGCCAAACATCATTAGGATATTAAGCAAAGATCATGCTCCATGAAGATATTTTGTAAATTTCCTACTGTAAATATATTAAAACTTAATTTTTGATTAGTAATATGCATTGCTAAGAACTTCATTTGGACAACTTTAAAGGTGATTTTCTCAATATTTGTTTTTTTTTGCACCCTCAGATTCCAGATTTTCAAATAGTTGTATCTCGGCCAAATATTGTCCTATCCTAACAAACTGTACATCAATGGAAAGCATATTTATTCAGCTTTCATAGAATGTATAAATCTCAATTTTGTAAAATTTAACCTTATGACTGGTTTTGTGGTCCAGGGTCACATATGTCAAACTGTATAATTTCAATGTATGGAAATCTGTGGTTCCAGTAACCATCCAGTTTCCATCTTTCCAGTAACTTTTGCAAAATATATAATTTCCATTTTTGTTGAAATGGAACAGAAAGATGTATATAATTGTATCGCCCATTTAAAAAGATTTAGTATTTTGCACATTTATTGAAGTATCATAAAGTAAAATAATTTAGTTATTTATTTTTTACAAGAAAATAATGCTGTTGTCTATGTCTAATGTAACTGACAGAATTAAGTATGTTGCCGCCATTGTGTCATTTTTTTGTTTTTTAGAGTACAGAAATATTAATACATTTTTAAAAACTGTATAAGTGCCATTTCTTGTTTTTACAACAATACATCATAAAGCAATAAGTCATTGAACCACATTAGTGAACATTTTTCAGAGACATTGGTCATGATGTCTCTCACATGCTTTAAGTTGTGGGAGAATTATGTCCTTAAAACAACCATGCTTTCATTATTTTTACTGGTAAAATGGGCAAAATATAAAATGACTTAGAGTTCTAGGACCTTTTAGCTTGCTTAAAAAGATATGATAATGGGCATTAGTTGGATATTTCCTTGAAGTATTCTTGGTGTCTTTGAAAGCAGAACTTCTCTTCACATATTTAAAGAACTGAGGGATAAATAATGTCAACAAGTTCAAAACTTCATTGTATTCCCCAAACTATGAAAAACCACACTGTTTAGGTAAATGGCTCTCAGATGGTGTCTTTGTAGAGAGGAAGGGAATTATCCCTGGTTTTGACAGACTACTCTTTTGTATCTGCCTTGGGCTCTGTCCAAATCTGTCAGAACGTGTCTGCATACAGAGCATCAGCAAGTCACCTCAAATATTCAGCACATAAGCCTCACAACGATGTCTTGAGCAGTGCAGTGTAAAAATTCAAGCAGGTCCTTTTCCCTGTGAATAGGCGGTTTGTCAAGAAAAAAAGTGAAAACAGTCACAGCACGCGATGCAGTCTGCCTGTTATGTTTTGGAGTGATCTACGCTGGTTCTTTACCAAGCGAATTCCTCGCACTCATGGGATTTTGCAAAGACATTTTTCAAAGTTCAAAACACCCTCAGGCTGCAGTCGTATTTCTTTCATGTAAATAGCAGCCAAATGTCTATTCGCCTACTCAGAAATGGTTAGCGTACCTGGCAGTTTCTGCTATCAAGTCTAATCTTTCTTGTTTCCTTCACAAGCAGTCTGGCAGCTAATGGTCTGTATTAACAGAAATAACATTAATAAATTTGGTCATATTAGAGCTGAATTGGGCCAAGCTCCAGGCACAGAGAGTCAAACATAACATTGACAGACAACTGGGAGTGTTGCACTGACACAAGTAATTATCGACAAATGATCGTGCCTAGAGCTGGCAGTGGACAGCGACATCAAATTTCAGGTTTATTTAACAATTATTTCTCATTTTTCAAACAGGTAAATGCTCATTTGTGGTGTCAAAGTTTATGCAAGTTGCTTCAAATCTCATTTCAATCGAATTTAATAAGAATTTATGCCTTTCGTAACTAGACTTTAACCTCAAAGTCTTATAACTAGGCTTGATACCAATAAAATTGGTCCTCGGGGTTTTGAAATGTGATACAATCGATTGACATATTATGGTTTGGCATTGAGAAAAAAAATGCATTTAAATCTCAAAATATTCACTTTAAATCATTATGAAGGATCGTGATGATTTGGGGCTGGTCTCTGCCAGGAGAGTGACAGAGTTACAACCATAAACGTTCACAGCGTGTTGTCTGGTACGGGCTCTCGACCTTATTCTACATGTCAGCTCAAAGGCCAGAGCTCAGTTACACGTACTTTTTATAGGCCATGCTGATATTCAATAGCTTATTCAGATATGCACTGCCCCCTATCATGTACTGCTGATTACATTAATTTGATCTCCAAAATGTTCAAACTCTCACAAATTACATCAACATGATGGATTTAAATGTAATATAGCTAGTATTTTAAGGTTTCTAGTAGGACAAACAGAGATAAGTAGAATTTGTAGATTCCCCCCAAAACTGTGCAAACACTGTCGCTGCATACCAAACAGGATCAATTTGCCTGCAAAGGGCACTTCGGAATAAGAACAATCATAGCCACTATAATGAAGGGCCTTTCCAAACCAAAGTGCTCAATTTCAAAGGGTCTTTCGGAATGAGGGATTTTAAAGGGTACAACTGATAAACACTTTTGATACAATTCTTTGCAAAGGTTTCATTTGTGACAGATGATGGAAGATGACACAGAAGTGCATTTTAAGGAACAGTTTTTTGGTTCTCTACACCCTCTGTCAAAGCTTTGACCCTCTGTTGAAGCATGCAACATTGGCTCAACCAATGGCATATGTTTGGGGCGGGGCTAACAGGTAGGGCGACCAATGGGGAATATTTTGGAAATCTGATTAAAATCTGGATTGTAAAACAGGGTTGGTACCCCAAACTGTGGTAATTTATTTTTGCACATTTAGTGAATTTAATATTATTACTTTTTTGAACTGTGCTTTTATTATTCCACTGACAGTCATTGTAAATAATTTTTGTAAAGATTTAGACATCTAAGATTACCATCATAGTGAGTAGAAAGAAGATACAGCATAGACCCTAGTCAGGTTAGACACCATATTGAATTTGTGAATGAATTTTCCTATTTTCCTAAACAATCGGAATGTCGGTATGTTGCTAAACACACGCACACACACACACACACACACACACACACACACATACATACAGTATATAACAATAAAAAATAACGTTAACAAACTAAAATAACTAGAAAATATGAAATATTTTTATTTGCTTGCTTCCATGTCATGTGACCATGACATTGACATCAGAGAACATGTGAATGTTTAATTAAATTATTAAAATATTCAAAATTATTATTTTTTAAATATTAATATTAAATATTTTAGATTAAAGGGGTTCAGCTGACAAAAAAAAAGTTTGGCAATCCCTGTTAAAGATCATCAGAAATTTGAAATGGATGTTCACATCACCATAATGCTTCAGAATTATCTGGTTCCTCAATGCGGTCAGACTGGTGCTATTAAGGAGAATGCATTTCACCACAGTCACCTTAAAATGTCAGCCGCAAACCACGGCTGCCTCATCAATGATCATGTGACCCTGTTTGGCCTGGCCTGATGTGGTTGATTGGTCGCTGAGGTCAGACATTTGTCCTTGTGACTGGATTGGGCTTTTACAGTGTGGGGGACCACACTGGCACAAACAGTAAACATGGTTGCTTTTAGATTTTATGCCTTTTTCCTAATTAGCACAGCCTTAGCTACTAGCCTGACTAGTAACATGTGTTAGTTCTGCCACAACTAAGCCAGAAGCTTGTTTCGTATATGTTATATCCTAGTTTAGTTTGAGGAAAACATCACTATTTCACTTCTTTGCAGGGTCTTCCAGCTAAATTAGATCACAAAGAAGAGAAGGAAATTATATGTGTAACCCTATTAACTAACTCAAGCTAATTAGCTACAGCTAGCACCTAATTTAATGACGTTGTACAAAGTTTAATTGCAAACCCACCCAATTAGATTCAAAGGAGCGGGTAACAACACAATCCGTCTCTTGTAATCTGTTGGTTTTACTGTTTGTAAAAAAACTTGTACAATCACCTTGTAGGCATTTTCTTTTCCTCTCAGGCTTTGGAAGAATCATTGCTCATGCTGGTTTCAATTCACTAACCTTTCAGATTACACAATAATGAGCCAAAATAACTCTCACATGCACACTGAGCCTGCCTGAACCATTTTCCTCCAAAGCTATTTAGGTTCATGATTCACTATTGGTTTCCACAGCAAGGACAGGGGGGGGGTTTGTTGTTGAGAACAGTTTCTTCCTTTTCAGATTGTTTTGTGGTGAACTACATGGTATTGCATCTTGGCTCGTGAGAACAGATCACCATGAGAGAAAGTAAGTAAGTAAACAAAATATAGAGAAAGCCTGAGAGAGCCATTAAATCTAACAGGACCAAAAAAGGGTGGATGTAGCGGCAGGTATTTCCTGCTTCTTGATCTTTTGGGGCTGAGCTCATTTTTTTTCCAATGGGGGTTCAGGCTTGGTTTCTATAATAACTTGTTGGATTATGCCAACAGTCTATTATTCATTTTTCTTTGGGAGGAAAACAGTTCGGAGGAAAAAAAGTGGCTGGAAGTATGGTGATCAAAATGTTTAGAATGGAAATTAATTTTGGATGTATACATTTAAATTCAATGTTATTTTTCTGGTTAAGAAATTCCTGTGATGTGTATGGATACGCTTACATTTGCCACAGTAAAATAGTGAAAAAAACAGGATGGTTTCAAAGAATAATTATTTAAAGAAGGATTGTTTGATGAATACAAAGTTCTAAAGAACAGCATTTATTTGAAACAGAAATCTTTTGTAACATTATAAAAGTCTTTACTGTCACTTTTAATCAGTTTAATATGTCCTTGCTGAATAAAAGTTTTAACTTTCAAAGTTATTTGTACTTTTAATGTACTGTATGTCACTTTGGACAACAATAAAAATCTGCTAAACGACTGTTACCAACATCACTGAGTACATTTAAGCCTAATGCAATTACATTTACAGCTCACAACATGTTGATTCAGTTTCATTAATTTCACATTGGTTGGCTCCAACCAAAAAATGCAGAATCTTTCTAAGCAAACAGCCGTCTCCAGGCCACAGCAAAGCCCCTGCTAATGAGAGAGCAGGCAGCTCGCTCACCAATTTCAAGTACGATTTATGAACCGAGCTGAGAAATATGACTTTAATAATGGTAATAAAAATGGCAGAGCTGCTGTCGGGATTGGCACTTGGTAACGAGACTGAAGCTATAGAGGAAAATAACACCCCAAGGCCAACCGCTTTTGGCAAAGTCACTCTAATGAACTGTGAAAATGCTTTGCAGTGTGTCAGATGTGGGCATAGCAGAAACTGGTTCTATAAACTCCTGATTAAACTACAGTTTCTGTGGTTTTGCCATCATTTAACTGTGTTACAGCCTCTGTTGTAGTCATAATTGTGGGTGCAGAGGTTAACAGGAATATGGAGATGGCCCTGCCTGGCGCTAGTGAACCTCAGACATGGTCTTGAGCTACTATATTTAAAGATCCAAATGGAACCTGGAGTTTTAAAAGCGGCCTTGAAACCAATTTCTTTGTTATTCCTATCCCAAATCTGGAATGTGCGAAAGGATTAGGACATTCACTGGCATGAGAAATTGCACTGACAGCTCTCTGCATTTTCCGTACCCATGTTTTAGGACAATTTGACAGGAGCAATTTTAGTTTTATTACTCAGGATGTATTAAGCTAATCCAAATGATGTCAGGAAAATGGATGTAGTCACTTCCCGTCAATGACTTCCACATAATCCTTATTATCTTGTTCAATGACCATATTAACACAAATTAAAATGCAGACACCCTGCAGATTCTTAACATACATGGTCATATTTTATGAGTCTCTCTCACCAGGAAAGAGATGTTGTTCATTGTCACATGACGTTAAAGTATACCGACAACCCCTGAATCCCCAGGCTTAAACTCAGCTCCATATCCCACGCAAACACATCTTGTTGGCAGATGTGGCTACACCACAAACGCTTCAAAGTGCCTGCACTTAGACCTTCTCCATGCACTGACGCCAACTGTAAAAAGTGCCGGACATATGGGTTGGAAAATATTAGACCTTTCAAACAGTGGCTGGGCAGCCTCCTCGTGGTAGGAGAAAATATTTTTATTACTCATCATTTAGTGCTGTTGAGGGTAAATTGTGACAAAGACCTTCAGGAGTCATCACTGCAAAGCAAAGCTGACAGAAGCAAACAGATCTGAGTTACACGGTATCACGCTGTGTTAAATGAAGCTATTTGCTGAGTGATTTAAGGCACATGTACATGTTTGAGGGAATGAGATTGTTAGGGTAAATGTGAAAAAGGCCCGTTCACACCAAGAACGATAACTATATAGATTACTAACGATAACTATATTAGCGTCCACACCAGTTAGATACAGTCATATGCGTGAGCTCTTTAAAGGTGTCATGACCTGCCTTTGTCTTTTATTTTGTACCATTCTCTGAGGTCCACTTATAATGTTATCAAGATTTTTTACATCAAAAAACATCATAGTTAAGAAGCAATAGGCTATTTTCTGTCCTGTTTTTAACCCCCCTCATCAGAACGCTCTCTTTGAATAGGCATGGCAGACTGTAGACTTGGAAGTAAATGCACACTGGTATGATTGGCTAATAGTTATGTATATTTGACAGGCTACATCCTTCATAGATGGAGGCTGCTGTGATTTAGGTTAAAAACACATAAATACTCAGTACATATCAAATGATCTGTAATAACAGATAAAGCAATAGTGACTGATCACCTAATAAAAACAGTTACTCACACTTGTGTGGTGTGACATACTGAGACGGATCCAATATAGTAAACGAATCCTTGGTAAAACAAAGTGCACAAAGGACCAAGTTCTTACCGACGCAGTCTGTAACTTCATTAAAAATAAAGTTAATCAAATAAAGTTTACCTTTGGTTTTTGTGTAGGCCTGCATTGTAAAGTTGTCTGAAGCTATTAGAAATATAAACAACATTTTACCGTCGTCAAGTACAATTCCGAAAGTGGGATAAAACAGCGCGATGTTACAGAGCTCACGCCGTGGTGACCTGTCATCAGCGCGGCTCTGAGACTGACTCGACAGCGCGGGGAGGACGTGTTCGCTAGTGCCACCGAACTGACAGCGTGGCACGAACATTTAGAGTTCATGTGTTTTTCCCTGCACATAACAATGATTTGAAGACCAGTATTAAGTTACAGCATTTCTTTGACTTATCATTACTACATGTAAATAGTGTTACCTGCTTTGAATAGGCCGGAAAGCTGCAAAGCACTTAATGATTTAATGAATAATAATTAATAATTAATGAAATTATCAGTACATTTTACTAATTTTTGTTCAGTATGTGCTAGTTGCCCTCAATGTTTTTCGTTTCACTAGTGTTTGTAAGAGGCTTTTCAATAATTATGGCCTATACGGCCCCTCATAGTTTAGCCACACTCTCATAGAGTTGTACATTCCACAATCTGTTATTTGGAGAAGTGTCTGTCTGCGGACTGCAAGAGAGGGGCGTAACTTGAAGAAGGGGCCTAACTTGAAGTTGTCCAAATCACACAGAACCACGCGAGATGTCAAAACGAGATGTTGTCGGGCTGCGTTCGAAACCGCATACTTTCTAAGTTATAGGCACTTAATTTCTTTAAGTACTTACTTACTGAGCGCTATGAGTGTACAGTCTGAAGTACAGCCTGAATACGTGAAGTATGAATGCGATTCGGATATCATCCGCTATGTTGACGTTATCATGTGACCTACGACGTTATAACAAGCGCAACAACTTAAGGGATAAATGCTAACCAATAATTACTTTTTTTTTTTTACTTAAAATGAAAAAAAATATATTTTTTGTTGTGACAGCTATACATAAATATACACTAGTTGAAAAAATGCAGTCGATGTGAATACATCAATTTTCAGTCAAGCAATTA
>NW_015545562.1:1048081-1061074 GCF_001515605.1 Sinocyclocheilus anshuiensis | reverse complement strand
ACTTCAATTTTAACGGTTATTTTGGGACAAAAAAAAATTCTCACCGTTGTCTCTATACAAGCGGCCATCTTGCCAACAACATCTCGTTTTGACATCTCGCATGGTTCTGTGTGATTTGGACAACTTCAAGTTACGCCCCCTTCAAGTTATGCCCCTCTCTTGCAGTTCGCAGTCAGACACTCTTGGTTATTTTGGCAGATTTGGCTTCAGTATAAGCTGTTTTAGACTAACATGAAAGTTTTGAGTTCTGAGTTTTGATTTCTCAGTTCATGTCCCCTTTAAAGTTGACTGAATTCTGATTGTCTGTCAATGTTCCCTTTCATGGGAACTTCGAACTGCGTCCACTAGGGGTCGCTATGGGGAACGCCTCGTCATGACCCGTGTCTGAAGCATACATTGAAAAAACACCAACTCGTTGGCCGGCGACAGCCATGACGTCACTACCGGTGCGACTATAGTATAAATAGGCGCCGGGAGCACACATCATTCTCTTCTTCGTCTTCATTGACTGTTTTGTTTGAAGCGTGCATTTCTGTGGTAAGAGCGATCTCTATTTATCTCATTATGGCGAGCACTAGCAAAGCATTTAAGGATGTGTGCATCCATGTTGACGTTGTTTAACATCTGATGACACACACGATCTATGCGTTGTTTTGTTTGGGCAAAGAGCACGCACGCGATGTCTCCGAGGGGGCAATCGGCGTGCACTGCGAGCGTTTTTTCCAAGGAAAAAAGCTCCGCTCTCGTTTGTCTCTCTTTTCGAGGAAAGAGGGGCAGCCATCTGCTTCCCGCGATCCAGGACCCACCGCTGCTGAGGCACGGAAGGGAATGAGCTCGTGGGGATCGCAGGTGGATCTGGCCGATGAGTTTGAAGGGGGGTTTCCCTTTCGTGATCGTCGGCTGTGCACGAGAGTTATTTATTTCATTAACATTGTCTGATTCAGGGGCCATTGCAATAGTTTGAGCAGTGCTCCCCTTTTTTCAAAGGGTTACCTGGAATGAGCAACGTTATGCTCTGAATTCGGAGTTCTCCTCTCACATGAGAAGTTGAGTTCCCAGGAGTCTGGCCCTAACAGGTAAGTATTTCCTAGAGGACGCAGTGTCTCGTTCCCTACTCAGGGAACCATGGTTACATGAGTAACCTGAGACGATTTTCATCAGCTGGAAAAAAATCATTCCGAAACTAAATCCAAGAATGTGATTTTATTATCGTTACAGTTGTGGTGCTAACTTCCCTATTCTCAATTAGAATTATTATTAAAACTTTATAGTTATGGTTACAGTTATAGGTCAAGATTTAAGGACATAAAGATGCATTATCTAGGTTTCCAAGCTTGAATTCTGATGGTTCGTTGCTAGAGGGCGTTGATGTGGTAAACTTATGAAGCAGTGCCTAATATAACGTATTTAATTGTTTGTAGATTACATTTAACAGATTATACTTTATTACAAACATATGTAGGCCTAATTGGTTTGTCAAAAGTGCACCTTTGGGTTGTGTCCACTTTGCATTTACACCGTTTTGACCAGAGTGCTTTAAATGGTGACTCTTTTTGCGAAGCAGCTGGTTGAATTGATTGAGTTTTGAAAAGCTTTTTTTCTCCCATCACTACTTGAAAGTTGCGCCGGTTTTAATTTACCCTGATATACAGTGTTGCCAAGATCGCCGGTGAAAGGAAAATCAGACCGCTGGATGGCGTGATTGACCAATCAGAATGAAGTATTCCAGAGAGCCTTGTTTATCTACTCGCTGACTCCGTCACTTCTCGGCAGTTACCGTAATGAGTCAATCAGTTAATCCAATACAGCTGTCACAGACATGCAGTGTGAAAGCCGTGGGTTGCTGGAGATCTAGTGCTCTCTCAGTATTTTCCCATGAACATAAAGCAAAAGCATAGTATCTCCTTCAGGGAGACATTTTATTCAATCCGACATCTCATCCAAAAAATTACTCAATGCTCTTGAGTGACTCTAAAGTCTGCTTTGACCTAATCACACATGGCAAACAATGAGAAAATCTCTCCTCTTGAATATCACACCATGGACATTTGCATGCTTTCGTTCACTCTTTTAACTGAAAACACAAATATGACACGACTACAAACACGCTCTGCTCCTGCTTTCATGCAAACAGACCTTCTGATGCTCAAAGCGTGATTTTGAGGCTGCATGTGACAGATCTTCATCAGGGAAGAAAAATGAAGTGCGGGAAGTGAAAATGGAGTGCTTTTTTCCCCGAGTGACAGTTCATCAGCAGGCCACCGAGATCTGATTCCATCTGTTTCTGTCACTCTTGATTATTTTTAATTGATTTCATTGAACAAGGAAAATAGTGATTTAACCTCATTAACTTTGTGAGAGGTTTGTTTCCCATTAGTGCCTAAATGAAGTTTTTCCAAGTGAATCGTCATAGACAGGACCCTCAGGACACACTGTCAGTTGCAAAATGATTTACCTATTTAGAGTCAAAATTTGTTTAATGAATGCATGTGTGTTCCTGAATGTGCTTCATTTGCCATTTTTAGTACTGACTTGTTTGTGCTGCTGCAATTATTTTAATTATTAGACCATAGTGCAATTTCAAACAATATGTATCTTTGAAATTATTGTTACCATGCAATAAAGGTTTTGAATTTATATAAAATTCATTCAGCACTTTAATTTAATGTAATTAATTGCATAGAAAATAGGGTGAGAAAATTAATTGTAAAGTCAATTTAATGTTTTTGTCTTAGTCTTGGGGACTTTCAGCAAATATTAATTTACAATGAATTTACATTTTGTGCATTTTTATTATTTTCCCTTCATTTGTTCCATCTCTTCTCACTATATAGTGAAATTGTGGTTAAATAATAAAAATACAATAATAAAACAATTTTAAAAAAATTGATTGACAGCAGTTTTTTTAAACATTTTTCTAGCGTGTTTCTTTTGTTTTTATTTTGATCTATTCTGTTTGATTATGCAAAAGGAAAAACTAGACTGCCCCAAGAAAGCAGCGTTAATTGTGCCATCACTATAGAGATTTTACTAGCAACGGCTTTTAAAGTCTTGCTATGTACATCATACACTAAACATACGGCTCTAACACCACGCCATAAATATGTAACAAATTAAACCAGTTAAGAACGTCACAGGAAAATTGGTGAAGTTAGGCATGCTTTGTATACATATAACTTACACTAAAATAAAGACAGATGCTTTTAGGTTGCCTTCTCTTCGAATTCAGCTGAGCTAAAGCAAAACCACATTTTCAGGATCCTTCGCTGGCTGCATGTCGTTTTAACTCTCCAGTATCTAACAAGGGAAAAAACTAGTTTACCTTCACAAAGTCTCTTGACAGTGTCATGCAAATGTACATAATGGGAACTGCCAGAGGTTGGAAGCTGATTGACGTGTATCCTCCACACTGTACCATGCACTGATGACAGCATGTCTGTCATGGCTGCCAGGGCTGAATAATTAGATGACGTACCACCCACAATTTAAGGAGACCCATATATGAACATTTACCCTACAGAGGACACAATTTTGGATTAAATTCACCATGGATTTGCTAAGGGATGGAAACCTTTCAAGTTGTTTGCATAAATGTTTTATATTCTATAAAATGAATTTAACAAGAAAATAACATGAAAAATTAATCAGCATATCATGCAGTTAGTTACACTGATTGCCATCATTAGTTTTATGTATTAATTTAGTATGACTTATTAACATTTATTAACATTTTTAATCAGCGTGTCTTCTGTTTTTATTTGAATTTTAGTAATTTTGTGTTTTTGACATTTTTAGTAGTTTTTGTTTTTTTGTCCATCTATATAGTTTTAATTCATTTGTATTTCAGTTTTAATTTAGTTATTTTAATATCAAACAGAATGTAATACGAAAATGACTAAATATAAACCATTGTGTCTGACAGTATAGTGTGTCCTGGGAAATATTAGCCATTATGTACTCATATTATTCAGCATTACATTATAGACCACTAGAAATAAAACAACAAGCACAGCTAACATTTGTTAACCTGTTTTGAATTAGTCTGTTCTGTCCTTATTCAAACATATTAGTCCTTAACATAAACTACAACTAAGTATCATCGGCAGAGGAAAACCTGTTGACATACAGACATGTAAGTTTTGAAACTGCATACACAGCTGTTGTTTAGCTCATTTGCTTTGCTGAAGGTTAAACCAAACAAGTGTTTTATTACAGTGGTTATGGTTTTGTTTTGTCCCATACAAGGCCGACTCGACTACGTGAGGATAATTAAATGATTTCAGATGGTAAAAAACAGGAAAGCAAACCCATAATCAACACCGCTGTCTTGCGATGCACAAGCTCACTATGTTTCTGATACATCAAAGAAAGCCTGTGGCCTCTTGTTAAAACTCAACAACATCTCACGCTGCTGTAAACCTTCCACAAAACACACAGGCAGCACTTTCCTCCAACGCAAAATAACTGTAAACGTTTAATTACATTCATAAAGTAGATAGAGGCAGTAAATCACCCATGCGTATGTGTGTGTAATATAACAACAGAACAAATGCATTACAATAACTGTTCTTCGCATTAGGGGGCTGTGGTTGGGTGGAGTGTGCGCATAACAGTGGCATGCTTGTATGGAAGAAGGTGCCTGTGACTGTGCCAGTTTCTCCTGTAGTAAATACATTAAAAATCCCATATAAACTATTCTAGGCCTTGCGGCTGGTGTTGAGTGCATCTTGAGGTGGGGTGAGTGGGCTGCAGGCACAGTGTGGGTGCTGATGGGGGCTCAGGGTGGGCCAATTTCATCTTGCTGATGGGTACACTTCAAGAATTATGACCAGATGTTCATTAATGAACTTTTGGAAGACCACTGGGAGAGATGCAGAACAAATACAAGAACTATGTTGGTCCACAAACAAATAGTGCTAAAACTATATACATCATGGGCTTTTTTGCAGATGAAATGTTAACAAATGCAAGCCAAATATACACACATATATACATATATAGCTAAGAATTGAGTGACTTTCATGGTTCAGTGCGTGCATTTTTCAGAACGGCGTACTTAAAGGGTTAGTTCACCCAAAAATGAAAATTCTGTCATTAATTACTCACCCTCATTTCGTAAGTTCAACCGTAATTTTACGAAGCTAAGAGAATACTTTTGGAAGCAAGCACATGCGTCATGATAATCTCTCCACAATGGTAGCGCGCCACAGCATAAGGGATGAGGAGGAGAAGAATTGTTGAATAAAGTCGTTATTTTTGTTTTCTTTGCACACAAAAAGTATTCTCGTAGCTTCGTAAAATTACGGTTGAACCCCTGATGTCACATGGACTATTTTACCGATGTCCTTGCTACGTTTCTGGACCTTGATTGTGGTAGTCTCCTTGCTGTCTATGGAAGGGTCAGAGAGCTCTCGGATTTTATCAAAAATATCTTAATTTGTGTTCCGAAGATGAACAAAGGTCTTATGGGTTTGGAACGACATGAGGGTGAGTCTCAAATAGATTAATCCTTATACGAATAAGCTAAAAGTGAAGTACAATTCCCAAGCTAATTAGTATGAACTGTTTCTAAACATACAACACAACCAGTGAAGTCTGATTCCCGAGCAAAACTCTGAGTCAGTTCTTTTTAGTGAATCACAAATACATACAAATCAGTTGGAGCAGTTTTTCAATTAATCTGACTCACGTCCTGAACTGCAAGTTAAGAATTTCGTCATGTCCGACTCCATGAACTAAGAATTTGTAAGGCTTGCAAAATTTATTGTAAATTACTTTAATACTGACTATCTTCAAATTCAAAAGAATCAGTAATAGAATCATTGAGGGACCAGAATCAGAAATAGGAATCGAATATAGAACTGTTAAATTCCTTGCGATTACTACTTGTACCAGCAAGATCTGTGCAAAAAATAAATGGCTCATGGTTCATAGCATCTGTTTGAAGTTAAACAAAACAGACATCACTCCAATATACTTAAATGATCACTTTAGAATGTTTTCCATTAACTGTTCAGACCATTTATGCAGATTAGAATCTTAAGATTAATATTGTATAATCTCAAATTAATTTCAAATTGTTTGTTTTCTGAAGTAATTAATTCCCTTTTGTGTAAGGATTCCAAATGTCTTCTTTTGTATTCCATGCAATAACATCATATGGATTTAGAACAACATGAAGGTGAGTAAATTATGACAGAATTTACATTATTTTATTATTTAGGCCAAGATTTGAGCAAATACATTGGAGGGGCTTTCATCTAGAATTTCCTATTAAATAATTGCTAAACTTGTTTAATTTGCTTACACTAACATATGCATCCATTTTCTCTATAAAAATCAGGCCTTTCTCAACTATTTATCTATTTCTGCCTACAAAGCATTGCTGTGGAACTCTCTTTATTGTCTCAAGTTTATTACACAAACTACCCTTGTTTCATCTTGATATTTGTTTTGCTGTATGTCTGAGTTTCTGACAGATGTGTTGTGGGTGGCTGTACAGGAGACTTGCAGTGAAGTCCTGGATCAGAGCCTGGACTGGTCTCTGAGCAAAACTGCTAATTCAAGCGGTTTGGGCACAAATATAGATTCGGGTGGCATGATTCAGGAGACATGCCAAAATCTTCTTGTTCTGGTGACCTCTAATAACTTAAGTCACAAGACACAGGTTAATTATGTCAATCAATGCCACATCATGCCAGTTGGGACAGTGCATAAAAAAATTAGGCGCTGTTCACACAAGAATTTGAATGATAGAAATCGTAAAATCTGTAATTATTGTAACCCATTCACATTAAGTATTATAAGAAATAATTTACATTATTTTAAAATGTTACGTGCATTCATATTGTTTTCTATTAGACATGTAAATCTTTGAGACCAAAATCCTTGTTTTAGACAATATCACATAAATATTAACAACAGCAAATAAGCACTTATAAGATAAATGTGAGATAAAACAACACTAATCCAACTCTCCTGCACTGCTCATTGATTCGAATGTGTCATTTGTCCCAAAACTCACCAATTAATCTTTGGTTGTTTTTCAGCATTATTTACTTGAACTAAAAATATTTTTTACAGCACATGACAAACATTCTAGAAATATCAGAGATGGGTTAAAGGAGAGAAAGTGGTAGAGTTTTATGCTAAACATACAGTGAAAGAGACAGAAAATTATCACTCTGGTCCCCTAAACTCTTTGCAGATTGCCATGACTGGAAACTGAAACTCTGTCTCACAGCATAAACAGAAAGGACCGCTCTGTGACGGACACAAATGTGGGAGAGTCAAAACATGTGGGATCTGAAACCATTACATCTGCCTAAAGTTCAGTCTTTGACAGCTTTGACCCCAGCTAATCATCCCCATATTGACCTCAACCTTCCTTGAGGTCAACCATCAATTGGCTGTTTGTCTTTTTGGCCCGTTCCCTGACTGATTAAGGGAAGTGTGTTTTATTGATGGCTAAAAGTCACAGAGAGGCCATGATGTGCACTTGCTGTTCCTACTTGATTCCTACTTAACTGCCCATAAGTTATACATGGCTGTCAACTGTGTTACCCAGCTAAGAAAAGCATGTTCTAAGAACGTTTTGCTAACGTTTCCATTAAGTTATATAAACATTATATCAGAATGTTCTCTGAATATTTAAAACATCCAGTTTTGTAATGTTTTAAAATGTTTTTTATTGTTATGAAAACATTAAGGGAACATTCCATTTTATAATTTCGCGTTAGTTCTGAATGTTCTCGGAACGCTCTGAAACAACATTTAAAAAATGTTTGATAAAACATCCAACTAAAATCATGTAAAAAATAACGTTTTTGAGAACTTTATTAAATACTTGATAACTATGAACAAATGTTCTTTTAATATTACTGGAAAAAAAACTTTGTTCATAACTTTAATACAACTTAGCCAGTACGTTAGCCAAAGTTCTGAGAATGCTGCCAAAGCTCTTCCTGTTTCCCTTACATGGTTTAAAATGTAAAACTTGATCTAATGTGCAAATTCATCATGCTCACAAAATAAATATCTCTTTATATTGGACTGTGAAGCCGTAGTTTTGTTGAATATATATCTATCTCAGCAAAGAGAAAGCTATTTAATGATATAACACATAATGAATCATTCATTTTTTGATGATTTTTCTCTCTTTCAAATCATTCCATATGATCCATATGTACTTATATTGTGTCTAAAAGAAACTTTATCTGCCTGTTTAATTTTCGATAGGCAAGCAGAACTTGTTAGCAAGGTGTTGGGTGATGTTCCTTGCACAAATGTCTCATTTAGGACATACATGGTCAATATTACTCGTACCAATATTTTTACGTTATTTCAATCCTGCAATAAATGTGTTTTATTAATGGGGAGGACTTGTATCTAATTAAACCATGTTTGTTCTGAGTTCATTCTTGTCTTATATTCAGATGTAGGAGTGATTTCACTTAAGAGTTTCACTCAACACATCTGAATATTAACGAAAAACAAAAGTGCAAGATTTATTCTACCTATAGGCTGTGTATGGCACACAATCTAACACTGCCATCCTTGCTCTGATGTTTGAACGTGTGAACTGCAAATTCAGGCTGCTTGTTCTTTGGGTGATGGTGGATGTTGCTCACAGGCTTTTCTTGTAACTAGGAATATGGTCAGGTCTGGGCCAAAGAATCTTCCATCTTAATTTAACACAAGCTCATGTTCACTCAGCCTGCCATATGGAGCCCACACATCAGTCTGTCTTCTCAAAGTCTCCATTTATCCTTTCCTGAGGTGTTTCTCCTTTAAAGTGCACAAATAATTCCAGATGGATCAAAGATGTGAGTCTGCCTTTAAAAAGCTGCTATGAAGTGGTAGTGATTGTTTGGTTGCCCCGTGTAGGGCAATTAACAGAGTTTGACTTTTTAACAAAATACAGTTGAAGAATGAAATGAAACATGTTTGTCCTCTACGTGTTGACATACAGACCCATATATATAACACACACAGACAGAAAAAAGCACAGAGGGAGCAGAATACAGAAAGTGAGACTAGACAGAATTAAGGGGACTGTTAGCTGCAAGTTTTTATTTTTGGTTTCCTGTCTGCATGGTTATGTCATGGCAACACTGCACCTTGAGGGCAATGGGCCAATCACATCAAATCTGTCAAAGATAGCTGCCAATTTAAATTAATTAATAGGTGATATTTGTAAAGAATCACACTAAGAGACATTTCAAAATGTATATGAGGTATTTAGACTGTCGTGTTTGACATATAAAAGAGACTTAAGAGTGCATTCAGACACAGATATATCAATGCAATGCAATGAATATGAATTAATTTTAAATTAACTTCATATGTGTACACACACATGTATATTTAAATAATTGAAATGTTTTATATTTTGTATAATATTTCATATTGTATGTTAAATATTTTTTACATTCACTTTATTGCATTTTCATAATCCGCATTGAGAGTAATGAACGAATTAGGAGTAATAATATATAGTATAATATAAATATAGTAATAATACAAATGAAATAGTAATAAATAGTATACTATAAATGAAGTAATAATACAAATCATATAGGCTAGTAATAATATTTGTATGTAATGTTTGTATAATGTTTGAAAAAAATATTAAGAGAAAAAATATTTAGTATTTAGTGCATAAAAATTAAAATTTATTTATTTACTCTTTAAACCCTGTCTAAATACTGTATGTTTTTCAATGCACGCACTGTAAAAAAAATTCCGTAAAATTTACGGTAAAAAAAACGGCAGCTGTGGTTGCCTGAATTTTACCGTAAAAAATACTGTACCAACGTTTTAGGTTTTACGGTTTTAACTTAAATTTACAGTTAAATACCGTAATTTTATTAACTGATCAAATGTTAATATACCAGCCTATTGAAGTACTGAAATCTGTTTTGTACATTTGTAATCACTGATAACCACCAAATGCAGGTGGTGATGTATATAGTAGGGGAACTTACCGTTAACCATTTAACAGGTTTTTACTGTAGCATTTTTACAGTCTTTTACCGTTAAATTCACTGTAATTTTTTACAGTGTGTGAAATACTAATACTAATCTATTTCTTTCAGTGTTTGAACTTCTACTTGCCATCACTGGCAGTTCAACACACTTAGGCTACCAAACCACCCAGAAATGGAGGTCATACGCAGAATGCCTCACTGATGCTAATGGTAATAATGGGAAATCAGACATCAGTGTTGCAGCAAAAGTAGCAGACAAGAGTTCACTCATTCAGGACTAATTTGGCAACATGTGCCAGATCCCTCAGATAAGCAGTTGATCCAGAGAAATTACAGAGCCTCTCACAGCCCCACACAGAGAGCCTGAGCTCTGCACTTACTCCTGCCACAATCATGGGTGTTTCTGGCAATAAAACAAAAGTGTAACTTGATACAACTGTTTGACGTTTCTTTTTCTCTGGATTTCATGCTTTTTATCACCAAGCATGCTCTTTCATTAACCTCTGACCTCTCTACCACTAGGAGTGCAGGATTGCTCAGTGAATGTGAAGAGGGTAATTGGAGCAAGAAGAGGGGGATAAACAAAATTAGCGGTTGACTCCAATAGTCTGATGTATTTTTCTTGAAGACTGCTAAAACCAAAAACATTTTTAATACAATATTTCATCACTTTTTATTCTACACAAGCGAGATACATCTATCTATCTATCTATCTATCTAGCTAGCTAGCTAGCTAGCTATTGTAAAGTTCAATCATCTAAAACTATTGCCTGTAAGTATTTTTTTTACTTTATTATCGAAACGTTATATGATTAGGAAAGTTATATAAAATAAAAAGTTATATTTTATTCGCAACATTACACTAATATAATAGCATATAAAATATGTGTCAGAAAAAAAAACAGGCAAATGCCGAGGGCACAAGTGAAGGGGCCTTTCTAGGGTCTTGAACGTGGCAGTCATTATACACAAACATGGCGGCCAGATGAGAAAGTAAAGTTAATTTCCGCGTGTGCATGTTGAAGAATACCATTTAACCCCGCATATATTTGTTTTTGATAAAAACCGATTTGCACTTAGTTGCAAGTAATTTTATAGGCTACTGAGAATGGCTGCGTGGGCTGGATTTTCAGAGGAAGAACTGCGAAGAATGAAACACAACGGCGAAGTCGGTGAGTACGAATGTTGTAACTTTACTTAGAAACGGTTTTCATTCTTGCAGGCTGCCTGTATATGAAATGAAATGCACACATACTGATGCTGATTGTTATTTTGTAAGTTATTAAGTGCGGAAAATGTCTCAAATCATATGTGTCGACTTGCGCACCTAGACGTCGTGTATGGATCCTCTTCTAGATTTTAAGACACAGCCACTAACTCTAATTGTGAATACTGATAAGTCTGCTCTAATGTGCTCTTATCCAGTAAACCAGGCTGTGTCTGTCACATTGGGTCGTGGCCGGAAAGCCGCTCCGACTAACCGGAGCAGACAGCAGCTGCAGCGGGAAAGGGCTCTGCAGCTGGCAGCCAAACAGGAGGACAGCCACTCTCTTCCACCCGACCAACAGCTTACCAAGCCCCCAGACCCGCCTGCTGTCAGTCACCCCGATCCTGTCAAACCACGGGACGAGCCCAAACCGTTGGAGTCGCAACTGGTTGAACATGAAGCAGAACCTGTTAAACATGACCCAGAATCACCTGCAGAGTCTGCACCACCAGCATTCATCAAGGAGCTGGACAAACAGCAAGTGGAATTGTTAGTAAGTCCATTTCCTATGCAAACACCGACTCAGAATACTTTATATTAAATATTAATCATATTTTATATTAAATATATTGTTTTAATTTATATTACTGTACAAGATAATATATTTGTATCATATTTCATCACAAAATGTATTTATTTATTTATATTATTTATGTCCCTTTTTTTTTTGCATTGTGACAAGGGTTGCCATGTTTTTTTTCTGTGGAATTGTACACTTTTTGTATTATTCAAAAAACCTCTAAGGCCTGTTATATATAATGAGTACTGGAATAATGCTAACTCTAAAAGTGTTCAAAAACCCTGGTTATATTAAAGTAATATACATTGAATTTGTAGGAATCAGAGTAGATAACCATATGTTATTTTTGTGTTGTAATCGCTTAAGACTCCACCAAACTTTTCTTATAACAGGCGGGAGAAGAACCGTCTGCAGCAGTTGCAGTGGGAGCAACGGATAATGGAAGAGAAGAATAAAAAAAGAAAAGCTCTCCTTGCAAAAACCATTGCTGAAAAGTAAGAGCAAATGTCTATTTTTAAACAATTATCAAAATCGTTCTGTCTGAAGTATGATAACCTTTTGCATGTATGATAATCCAAAGGTGTTATGTGAAAAGCAGAATGTTGAAAATATAACTTCCTGTTTCCCAGGTCCAAACAGACACAGGCTGAAGCTGTGAAACTGAAGAAGATCCAGAGAGAACTTCAGTTACTGGATGATTCTGTGTCCAGCGACATCGGGATTCTTAGAAAACTGATAGAGCAATCAAGCATGGATTATTCCCTGGCATGGTAAATGTTAATTTCAGGCCCATTTTTACAGTCCATTCTAAGTGTACTTGTTTGTCAAGTTCACAGTAGTTTCGTGTTGAAATTGCTCTCACTTTGTTTTATGTGCCACTTCCTCAGATCTGTCACCCTAAAATAGCAAATCTACAGTAATAGACTAACTTAGTACATCCAGTACATGCGTATAGAAGTCTGTTTGCTCAGGGGTGAAAATACTGCCCTCTGTAGCATTTCTATATTAATTCGGCCAAATTATGAAAGCGACAAATGCATGCACATCTAAATTATTACTTGTAGCAGAACATTATCATCGTTTTTATTCATTTTGTTATTCATTTTTGCTAGTTTTGTTATTCACTTTACTTTTGAACACTTTAACCACTTATATATTGTAAAAAGTATATTTATGTATATTTGTATGTAATGTGCGTGTATGTGCATGCATATATA